>NC_060268.1:165088690-165388690 GCF_021613505.1 Equus quagga
TAGAGGAAAAGATTCCAAAATCGGATACCACCCCCCTTGTAGGGTTGCTCCTGCAGAGAAATTGGACCCTTTTCCTGTTCCCCATTAGGAAAGTTGGCATCATCCAAAGAAGTGGAATCTTTGGGGAGAGGAAGAGCGTTTGCCACGTTATTCTTCAGTTCTTTCCCAGCAGGGCCGATGAGAAGATCATCTTAGAATATACCTTGTGGGAATAGACCAGAGAGTGTTTCCTGGACTGATAGCCTGGGAGCAAGCAGGACATCAAAAGCTGGCTTAAGTGAATACATAACTCGAATCGCATAACTTCACTATGAGTCCTATTTTTTTCTTTTTTGTTCAATATAATTTCAGCCTGAAAAGGCAGCATGGTAGAATAGAAATAGAACAAGTAGTCTGGGTTTAAACTCTGGTTTAATCTCTGCTCTGTCATTTACAAACTAAGTGAATGCAAGTTCCTCTATGTAAAATGAGCATATTTTGGAGACTTGAACAGGTGAGACTGTATTACTTCTTTGCTCCTAACAATAGCTCTGCTGGTTCATTTTCCCAAATGAGGAAACTGAGTCATGGTGAGGTGTTGAGCAGTGGCCCAGGCTAACCAGACATAGATGGTGGCTAAGCCAGCATTAAACAGGGGTCTGGGTCACCTGACTTTTGGAGGTCCTTACACTATAAGAGTGGGTGTATTTTAAAAATTGCTTTCCAACATATAAAACAGAAAAAAAAGTAGAAGTGACTTGGAAAGAGTGAGAACTGAGAGTTTCTCATATTCCACTTCCCATTTGCTTACAGAAAAAAAAAGTAGAAGTGACTTGGAAAGAGTGAGAACTGAGAGTTTCTCATATTCCACTTCCCATTTGCTTCCTCTGGCATCCCCCCAAAACCACTTCTATAGCATGCACTGACCAGATTAGATCCTGATTACGCATCTTCTGATTTTAAAGCCTGGATGTTTGGGCCAAGAAAAACATCTTAAGATTGAGAGTGTGGTATACTGGAAATGTGTTCAGACTAGTCTCATCAATTCTAGGTTCAAAACTCTGTCTCCCAGTCTTATTTGAGGCAAAGTGGTGTAGTGTGAAAAGTATGAGATTTGGAATTAAAAGACTCAAGTGCAAATTATGGCTCTGCCATTTACTTGCTGGGTGGCCTTGACAAATCACTTAATTCTGGAGTCTCAGCATGCTCATCGATGACACGGGCTTATTCCCTCTCAATATCACAGAGACACAGTGCAGATCATTTGAGATGACATATATGAAAGCTTTGTAAAATGCTAATTATTCACGTGTATGTGTTATTTGTTACTGTTGAAGTGGCCGAGTTGAAGATATTTACAGATGTCACCTTTCATTCATCTACCTACTTAATCAACTGAAGTTCATCTGTTTGCTGAGTACAAACATTCTTGTTTACATTAGCCAAAGAAAATTTGGAAAATAGTTAAAAGCAACCAAAAGCAGGTGGAGGAGGATGACAGGTATAAAGATTCTATCATTGACCAAAGGAAGGAATCCAGTGGGTTTCCGTTGTTACTGCCTTTTGGGATATTCAGAAGTCAGAAGTACTTTCAACATCTTTGAGGTAGCAATGAGGCTCGCAAGAGAAGTGAGATGGCAAATCTGTGATTACTCCACATTCACTAAATGTAGACATTTAAAAATATCCCAAGTCCCTCTGTGGGTTGTCGTCTGTGAAAGGTATGTGCTCTGAGAGCCGTGAGACATGCTGCGTTGGGGACGGAAACGACTCATAGCTGGTAGCTTGTTGGTGGGAGAATGCTGAGCTGGGCTTGGCTGCTGGAGAGACCCAGCCAGTGCGTCTCCAAGGCCTCTGGCACAAGTGCTCCTTAGGTCACCGTGAGGGCTCTGGGGGTGGAGTAGGGTTGGGGTAGGGAGAGGGGCATAAGGCAAGCTGCTTAAGAGATACAAGCCAGGGAAGACCCTGCTCATTCTGATACATTTTTGCACTTTGATAAAGCTTTAAAACATAAACAAACGCCAACGACCTCCAGCCAGTGTGATGTTATCTTTGTATATCTTAGTAAGACAATTTGAATATACATAGGTCACAGGCTAGGGAATAACTCTGCACATTCTCTGCACTACTTTTTTTTTGAGGAAGATTAGCCCTGAGCTAACATCTGCCGCCAATCCTCCTCTTTTTTGCTGAGGAAGACTGGCCCTGAGCTAACATCCGTGCCCATCTTCCTTCATTTTATACGTGGGACGCCTACCACAGCATGGCTTGCCAAGCGGTGCCATGTCCGCACCTGGATCTGACCCAGCAAACCCTGGGCCACAGAAATGGAACGTGCGCACTTAACCGCTGCACCACTGGGCTGGCCCCTCTCTGCACTAGTTTGAGAAATAGATCAGTGTCACATCAAAAGATATTTTTATTAATCTAAAATAATGCAATTTTAAAATATAAAAATAATAAAATAATAAAAATAAAATAAATTGTGGGTGAAATTCCTCTGCTCCTCCTATGCCCCCGGAGTGTAGGAGAAAGGTGTCGAACTGGAATTTTATATGGGACGATGAATATAACTTTAAAATTTTATTTTTAGTGACCATATTTTTCTTTGCTCTCTTCCAATTTGGAAATATTTGAAACAGAACATTTGACTTGCGGGTAAGAGCTAATGATTTAGTTTGGTTTGAAATATAAATCATAGATTCTCTCGCGTTGGCACTTGTTCAAATGAAAATGTACAGTGGAACATGTTGTTTTCCAAACAAAGCTTTTGAAGGAACAGAGACCTGAAGTGCAAATTACCTTGTGGAGAATAAATGATTTAACAACTTTGGAAATTAACTAAAAAATTTGTTTCTTGATTATTAGGTGGTTCCTCATTAGCATGATTTTTTTAAAAAAAGGGGAAAGAAAAAGAAGGGAAAAAGAAATCTCAAACCATCTACAGACATAGGCAGACAGATAAACTTTGGGTTCTCCAAAGTGATTTTAGTATCTTGCTATTTGAAGCATGATATGAGGACCAGCCCCAAAGCATCACCCAGGAGTTTGGAGAAATGCTGAATCCTAGGCCCCACCCTAGACCTTCTGATCCAGAATCTGCATTTAACAAGTTATAGGTGACTCCTCCACACATTACAGTTTCCATGGCTTTGGTGTTTTGAGTTCCCAGGGCTGAAATTTGGGAGCAATCCTAAACTACATGCCAGACTTGACCTCTAGAGTCACAAGGAGAGAAACTGCTGATCTTTTGAATGAAAATTTAATTCCCAAACACAAGGGAGACATATTTCTGTGAGTGACCAACTGTCCTTTTGTATAAGTGGCTGCCTCTGACCACGGCTGTGGGTGAATCAGAGCATGTAATTTATCAGACAAGGAACATATATTTAGAAAGAAAATGATGCCAAAAGAAAGGAGGGTATGAAGAAATAATATCACCCATGTCTGGTTTTCATTATAAAATAATATTGCTATTTTGCGTGCTTTCTAGGTTCCTTAGGGTATCTTATTGTCACTCTGAGGTTTTTTTCCTTTTACATATTTAGAAACTATTTAATAGAAACGTTGCCGCATGCGAACAAAATTATTTTTCTCACAAAATGTTCCCATTCAATAAGTTGCCACATATTTTTGTTCCATATGGTGCTTCATAAACTAACAGCGTTTGTAGGCAATGCAATTTACATAGCACCAAAAGGGTAGATTTATATGTTTAAAGTGGCTATATGTATCCATGTCCAAGGATTTTTTGCTTTAAACAAAAGATAAGTGATGCACTGAAGAACTCATTCTCTAGTGGAAGAGAAAGCGTGATGAGAGCTTTCAGAGAGTAAGTGTGGATACTCCGGGAGCACACAGTAGGTATTCTTAGTGAACCTGATGGGTGGGACAGGAGCTGAGGGAAGTCTTTCTGGAAAAGGTGACCCCTAAGTAGAATCTTTTAAAAAGCAAGCCACAAAGCTACTCCCTCACTTCCTTCAGGTCTCTGCTCCGTATCAGTGAAGTCCTCTCTGACCACGTGCATGAAGAACAAGGGTCAGCCCAAATCCCTGTTCTCCCTATCCTTTACCCTGCTTTGTTTCCTCCGTGGCACTATTACCATCCACGGTAGCCAGCCTCCAGGATAGCCCCAAAGATCCCTGCATCCTGGGATTCATACCCTCACATAGTCCCCTCCCGCATTTTATCAGGGTCATGACTGATAAAATACAACAGAAGCAATGGTATGTCACTTCCAAGATTAGGTGAAAAAGGATACCGTGGCTTCCATCTTGATCGCTCTCTCTTTCTCTTGGATTACTCACGCTTGGGGAAGCCAGCTGCCCAGTTGCGAGCAGCTCTCTGGAGCAGTCCACGGTGGGAAACAAAACTTCATGACAGTGCCACAGGAGTGAATTGGAAGCACATTTCCCAAACCCGGAAAAACCTTCAGATGAGACAACAATTCTCATGACAACTTGACTACAATCTCATGAGAGACCCTAAACTAGAACCACCCAGCCACTTCCCAGACTTCTGACTCTCGGGAATGTGAGATAATAAATCTTTGTTGTTTTATGTTGCTAAGGTTGAGGTAATTTGTCACACAGTAACTCATAACTCCATTATCCTATGTAATATTATGTGATACATTATAGTTTACTCATTTATTTACTTATTGTCTCTCTTCTCAAGTAGGATGTGACGTCCATGAGAACGATAACTTTGCTTTGTTCCCTGCTGTACCTCTAGTACCTAGGACATTACCTGGATCACAGGAGGTGCTGAATTTGTTCAACGTTTGTTAAATGAATGACTGGAGCCTGCTGACACTCACTCAAATGATTTGAATGAGGATTTATATTTCCATGTACATGGGAGGTCCTCAGGATGGGAAGGACTAGCTTGATTTCTCTTCTAATTTAACTGGTTGGGTGTTTTGTAAGTGATGAACCCCACAACTAATACAATAAAACCAATCAGAGTCTTCTGAGAACAAAATCAGAGGCATGAAAGCTTATGTTTTCATTCAGCCAACCCTCACAGGATTACAGATTTTTCCTATTTAGGTTCTCATCAAAGCCAAGGACAGCAGACCACCGTCAGGATTGGGACTGGTCATCAACACAAAGTGGTAATGGACCACGAGAGATGGCAGCTTCCAGGGAAATATGGTCCCTGAAATTATGAGCCAAAACAAACTCCCTGGAAATCAAAGTCCAACCCCTCTCTAATTGCTAGCCCTGGGTCTTGTAGGGCAATGAGGGCTGGAGTGCTTCAAAGCTGGGAGAACCCATGGGTCAAATGTAAGCCATATCTGTGGGAACCCAAAGGTCAAGAGTCTAAAGGCAAAGATGGAAACCAAAGGGGCTGGTTGATAATGGGCAGGGGCAAAAACAAAAGCAAACCAAGAATGCCTGAGGAGAGCAATAAATCTTAGCTTTCTGGAGTCAATGGTTCTCGACTCTGCCTGCCCAATAGAATCACCTAGGGGAACAGTGCTAGTTATTAATTTGTATTTCTTACTTTAAAACTACCCTTCTACATTCCCCTTTGAAATGCTAGGGCTGGGATTCCGTAAACAGTGTTTCTCCTTTACCAGCTCTGCCAAATGGGGGCGCTAGAGGAGACTGAAAGGATGGAACATGGAGAAAGGATTTTTCTCCATCCTGTTTGCTTTCAGTTCTTATCAGTATCACCCTGGCTCTAACAGTTGGTTCCAGTAGCAACAGCTAGTTTTAGTTTCCAGTTTTGTCACAATCCCAGAGCCATTTGTGTCTGAGATACAAGCTCTAGCAAGCCAGTGCCCCCTCCTTCGAAGTCTGCTTCCATCCAGCTCCATGGGATCCTGCCTCTGAGCTCAGACACCAGCAACAACTGGCAGCACAGCACAGAGGTGAGGGTCTCAGCGCTTCAGGGCCCCTCCGTGGTCTGAGTTTTAAGAACCCTGACTTCATTCCTTTGTTTCCTCCACCCTTGGAGGTAGTAGCTGCTGCCTGCATTCCTCAATAAGTGGTTAACTTGTTAAAAATTATTTTAATTAAATTCTTTGTTTCTGGTTTCTGGGTCCTGACAGGACCCTGATTCTAGGCATATGAAACATACTGATGTCTGAATTCTCCTATAACCAAAAGTTGATTTCATCGGTCTACTATGATCAGACTCAGGGCATTTTAAAAGTCCCCAAGCGATTTTATGTACAGCCAGGGTAGAGAAACACCATACTAGAGTGTTCTTGTTTACCTCTGAGGAACAGTTCAACTGACTTAAAGATAGAAGTAAGATGTACCCAAAGCAGGACCCTGAACTGTCCCCCTTTTCAACAATTCCTACAGCTGCCTACACTTGTGTTTAGCAGAAACCACCTCCTTTTTAATTTGATTGAGTCCATTCATCCATTGAAGAGTAAGAGGTTTTTGGCCATTCATGCTTTCAACTCCTTAGCAGATGGTACCAACCATTTGGGCTGGTTTCACCCCTCTGCTCCCATATTCAGGATGTCCCTTGACTCCTAAAATACCTCTGGATATCCCATTCTGGGTGTGATCAACTGAGGTAGGAAATTACTAAATGGTTGTTTCCTTGTCACTAAAAGCAAAATGAAGGGCGGCTCTTGGGTATTTACAAAGGTCTTTAGAAAAAAACAACAACTTGCATTTGCATTCAGAGAACATCCATCTTACACAGGCTCTTTGTGTGCAAATTCAACTTCCTAGCTGCTGATTTTCATTAAATATTTCATCCGTGTGGGGACTACTGTCAACATTACTAATGGGATTTCTGTTTAATTTCTTGATATAATTTATCATGAAGTAAACTCCCAGAAAGGAGTTCTGACCAACTGGATGGGAACTCAAAGAAAAGGATGGGTTCTTTCTACAAAGGGAATGATTTTAATGTCAAACAAGCAGGAGCTTGGGAATGTATGGACCTGGTGACTTTGCAGGAAACATTATGAAATGCAGTTAAATGGATGTACCCAGCACAAAAGCTTGCTGTTTCAGGTTTCTGCATAATGTGTCTCCATGAATCAGACAGGGAGAGGCACTTCATGAAAACTGCCACCTTCCCTTTGAATGCACTTTTTTCTACTTGGCTGTCTTGCACTAGACCATGGAATTATGCTGATCTCGGACAGCACACATCTCAACAGATAGCATGCATAGATCCCCACCTCCCCCTCTCAAATAAACTACATAACAGTTCAGAATAAAAGGCAATGAAAGGGAATAAGCAGACTTACAGGAAATTGGTAAAATGACAAAAGATGCGTGCACGCACACAGACTCTAAATCACGCTGCACAACACATTATTTGCCCTGCTTCTGCTCTCATCTCTCAGAGGGAAGGCTAGACCCGGGCACCTCTTCTACCTATTATTTCTTTAAGGAAATGAGATCTGAGGCATGATAGACTATAATAGAAGTGTGTTTAAGCAAAACTGCTTACAACTTTTCAAGTAGTTCTGGTTTCTGTTATAGAGAGAAACGTGAGGAAAATACTAACAAGTAAAGGGACAAAATCTTGAAATGGATTGGGGATAGAACATTTCTCTGATCTTCAAAATGCTTTCTTTGGTTTGTTTATAGTTTGGGAGAAGTAGTCTTAAGCGGGGTGAGGTTGTAGATTTCTAGAGATAGGAAGAGTGGTTGGACAAATCATTGATTTGAACTGATTGCTTTGGTGCCACCAATATGCAGCTAATTAGGAAAGCTTCTATCATGTTCTACTGCTCAGAAACTTCAATGACTCTCCAGTGCCCACAGGAAAAATCCTTGAATTTGGATCCCACTACAATTTGGTACCAAATTCCCTTTCTTGTATTTGTCACCTGGAACTGTGCGAGGCAAATGCTCCGTTTTAGCCTAAGGGTTCATGTCTTGCACTAGTAGTTAAGAGCACTCTGTTTCATATCTCAGCTCCCCATGTATCAGCAACTCCACAATCTTGGATAAGTTCCTTTGCCTCCTGAACTTCCATCCCCTCATCCGTAAACTGAGAATAGATCTTATAAGGTCATTTTAAGGAAAGCCTGTAGGGTGACCAACAGTCCTCGTTTGTCCAGGACTGAGAAGCATCCTGGTATGCAGGACTTTCAGCGCTAAAACAGGAAAATCACACGCAAACTGAGATGAATTGGTCATTCTACATGACATATTGCAAATAAAACATTTAGCACTGTGCTTGGCACCTAATAAATATGATGGTAACAATCATTATATATATTTTACTTGTTCTTTCCTAAACATGCTTTGCATTTCCTCCCTCCAAGCCTTTGTCCCCTCAATCCCCCTGCTACCCCATTGTCACCACTGGAATCTCTTACCCTCTCTCTTTCGCTTATCAAAATCCTATTCGTCTTATTTCCCTGACCAGACTGGACACTAGTGAGGGTGGGTGCATCTTACTCAGACTTGGGTTTCCTGCAGTTCTTGGCAGCGTAACTGTCATGTGGTCAGGGGGTACCCCATGCATGTTTGTTGGTATATTAACCCGTGTCCATTTTTCACTGTAGGAAGAAATTCACATCTGTAACTATATTAAATGTGCAGAAAACGCCCTTGCCCTGCAGGTATTTGCTGCCTAAGAAGCAAGCTCATGCCACAGTGGCAAGATCTAATGCTGAAGTGCCAAGTGGTAAACTCACGGTTACTAAATAGTCACCTTCACAATTGCTATTGAGTTGTTTCAATATTTCCTCAACTATCACACCTGAAAGGGACAGACATATCTTTCAGAGGCATCAGACTTTCTTTTCAGTTCCTTGTAAAATAGCTCAAGGAGTTTTTGTTGGCATCACCAGAAGAAATTCTGACACTGCAGGGTCATGCTTTCGCACTCAGTGGAATGTTTTAGAATGTTCTTTTTTGGAAGAGATTGTATTTCACTATTTCCTTTGTGTAAATATAACATTTAATTACCAACACAAAGAAACCATTCTCTGAGAACTAAATTGCTTATTAACAAAAGATTTGAAATGGGCTTGAGTTTCAAAAGGGAATAGAAGAAATTGAAGACATGTATCTTTAAACAATGATTACACAGTTGAAAATCATATAGTGAACACAATTTTGTGGATTCAATTAACTTGTTATTGGAGGAAAGACAGAAGACTAATCCTACAAATTCAGAAGTGTTTGGATTTGTTTTTTTTTTTTTTTCAAAACTTGACTTAAAATGTGATACTTCGAATTTGGAAGTTGTGTTCTTTATTCCACAGTTCAGTTGGGAGTCTTTGGACACATAAGTCCACTTTTATGGTGACAGTCTCAGAAAAGTTTAACAGCAAATAATCGTATTATTTTGCTTATGTCTTTCCACCCATTACAACTGGAACCATGTGGAATGTTGATTATTCAGTTTTCAGAATCATGCTTATTATATTTTCCATCTCATTCCAAAGTTCATTGAATCTGATACCCAACCAGAATATGTAGATGCAATTGCTATTGTTTTCTCCCATTAATGCAAGCATATGTTATTTTCTCTTTTTCCAATTCTTAACATAAAAATTGCCTTAATAGGATCTTTAAATCAGTATCCAGAATGACTGATAGGCTCTGAATGCAATTTAGAGGGTTGGAAATTCACTCTAACAGGCTTAGGGGAAGAAGAGTTTAAGGTTACAGTGGTCTCTGACCCACCAGGGCAAGAAAACCCAGGTCAAACAGGCTATGAAGATTCTTTAATATCAAACTCTTCCTCACAGGAGGTACACAGCCCCAGCCTCCCTGGGTCCTGGAATCTTGATGAAAGAGTCTGCAGTCCTCCTCAGTCCCAGAGGGTCTGAAGAACCAGGGCCTTCTATGATCTGGAAGGACCCCTGACTCCATCCCCACCTCTGCCCAGCCACGCACACATGCACCCATGCTGTATTTCAGGATAAAGACGTAAAGCAGAAGCAAATCAAAAAAGGCAAAGCAAAAAAACCCCACATATTAAAAAAAGGATCAAGTTTGTGTTATATGCCCTGAATTCAACAGGCATTTAGTATAATTTGACATGTTTTTCATGTAATATATGGCAGAATTGATTTTTTTGAGTGATCGCAAAATGGTGTTACAAAATACTGATTAAGAATATGGCCTTTACAGTTGGACAAATCTGGTTTTAAACCAGGTCCTGCCACTAATTAGCTTGCTGGTCTTGGGCAAAAGTCCCTTCAACACTTTGGCCTACTAACCTTGGTCTCCTCATCTCTGATTTGGGGATAGTGGTCCTCTCGCACAGGTGTCATGAGGCTGACATGAGCTGCTTGGTGATAAGACTCCCCATGACCTAAGACTCTATGATGCTCATGCCACCGGTGTAGGGCTCACCACACCATGATGGCACGGCCTGGCCTTGCACAGTGCTCCGCTCTTGACTAAGCAGATTGAACTCTGGAATTTGTTTGAAGGCCATAGCCATTAAGGTTGATGGTGAAGACAGGTCTTAAATTTCCCGTTTTATGGATAAGAAGATTAGGATAAATACAATAGCTAACTCATAGCAAAAGCTTACCATATGCCAGGCACTGTCCTACATGTTTTGTATGTAATTTCTCATCAAATTCTCACAGTAACCCAATGAGGTGGCCACCATTATTATTCCCATGTTTTACAGATAAGAAAACTGAGGTTTAGAGCTAAGTTGTGCAATTAACAGGGCAGGTGGGCAACAGTATTGCCTCTTCTTATACCTGCAATAAAAAGCTTTCAGTTTACCTGATTGTCCATCTTCTATAGATTCCAGTTGAGCAGTTTCGTTGTACTCCTGAGGCTGAGGAGCACAAAGCACTAGGCATGTCAGAAAGGACGTTTTAATCCAGAGCTGGGCCAAAAGGCAAATGGGGACCTGCACCAGGTCTTCTGAACTCAGAGGATCTAGGCCTTGGCTTGGAACCAGGTGCCAGCAATAATATCTAGAATGTCATGGAGAAAAGCAAAACATCTCCAATCAGGACCTCTCTGTTCTCTGGGCTCCACCCATGGGAGATCCATGTGGCCAGCAGGACTTGAGTTAGAATTCCCTGACAGTAAAGAGGGGCTGACCCTGAGAGAAGTCCCTGTCCATTCTGCCCAGGGCCCCAGAGCTGTGGGGACAGCACTTTGTCGAACAAAAGGTCAAATTTTCTAGGAACAAAGCAGACGGTGCTGATTCTGAGCAGAGTGAAGGCTGTTCAACCTGGTCTTGAACAGGGAAGAGAAAGGACCCCTCCACACACATAGAAAGGGCAATGGAATACCATGCAGCCTCATTCTTCCAAGGCAGGGCCACCAAGCGCAGATGTGCAGCTAGCTAGCTGTGCGTGTGCCGGCTGGGAGGGGAGTAGGGGCTGAACTCAGGCCCCCGTCTGGGCTTTCAGTGGCTGTATGAACCCCACCAGGGGGATGCCTCACACGCAAGGTCTGTCCCACGCCAGGAACTGCCCTGTCTGCCTAGTTCTAGCCCTGCTACCCTCTGTGTGACCCTGACCGACTCTCCAATCCTTCTGAGCTTTGGCTCCCTCATCAGTGAGATGAGAAGCTTATACTAGGTGATAACTGAGAGCTTCTCATCCTAAGGTAGGATGACATTTTTTTCCTTTTTGGAAGTCTTTCTCTGAATAGTTTCCACCTTGTCGTTCTAACTAAGTATTTGGAGAATTCAATTGATTCTACAAGTTGGATGTTACCCTATTAATGGGCTCCAGGCTGAACTAGATTCAAAAATTTAAACTGATTGCATATTTTTCCTTTGCTTTTTTAAATGATTATTTTAAAAAGAACCTTTAGCTTTTCAAAACAATTTTAAAAAATAGGATTAACTACCTTCAATCCAACTAACTCTATATGACTATTGTTTTCATTTTTGCCTCCTATTCCAGTTTGTAGCCATCCACATAGTTATACTGATACAGTTGCAATCACAATGTCCACATAATTCAGTAATTTTTCTTTCGCTTGAAACTTTAGCTTAAACATTTTCCATGTATCCAAGTCTTTCTAATTATCATTTCAATGAATGCATTATCTTTCATCAGAGTCCTTGCACCATAATTTACTTAACAATTTCCAGTATGCTGCACACAGAGCTTGCTTCCAATTTTTTCTTGCTAGTATTGATAATGTTGTTAATTAACATCTTTATGCATACAGCTTCCTTTTTTTTCTGATGAATAATTGACTCTTAAAGGGGAAAAAAAGCCCTCATGTATTGTGAAACTAACTGCTGGAATCTGTGAAGCAATATTTGCATCCTTGAAATTTGGTTGTTTGTAAACTGCAGAATTCCCTCCTGTTGCCAGCAAGAGAGGAAGGCTTGGGACACAGTTCTTATCAGTTGTCCCTTTTGAAGACACCTGTGAAAACTGTCCAATGGCACTTGGGCAAGCCCCTTTATTTTATTGTCCCTTTTTTTCCTTTTTTTTTTCTTTTAAAATATGTGTTACAGGAGCTTGCAGGCAAATAGCTCACTTTTATGTAGATAACTAGGTCCTCATAATGCCAAATCCAGAAGGCAAGATAGAGGGACCCTCCTCCTACCCCAAATCAGTCCCTACAAATGAGTGTTTTCAGATTACAGGGCTGCTTGAATAACCACCCATTCCGTTTAAAACTCAATTCCAAAGCAAAGAGAGAGCCATTTCTGTTTAAAGGCAGTACATCAGACACAGCAAATATGACACTCCAAATCAGCAAGGGCTATGAATAATTTCAACCACACTTAGAAACACCATTTTTAACACTGTGGCAAATGTCACCAATTTCAGGCATAGGGTAGGCATTCTGGCGCATACGTCCCTAAAGTCTGTATTGTTTTAAACTGAAAATCAAAAAGAATCGAGTGATTTTCATTTTATGGGAAACCAGAGTTATTACTAAAGCAAAACATACAAATTAAATTAAGTTAAAGCCACATTCGCACTAATGCTTTAAAAGGGAAGACTTGAAGTCTGACGCTGTTTACCAAAGGCATCGCCAGGCCTGGGCGGCTGAGCAAGCATAGCCTGAAAATGTCTCAAGAAGCGAAATTTAGGTCATTTGTATTCACTGTGTTATGCAGAGTCACAGACCTTAGAAAAACATACTAATAAAACATCACGCTCAGCTTAATGGTCTCCCCTCATTCGGCCCCATAATGATAAATGAAATGCCATTAGCATAAGGAAGTCCATTTCTTGCAGTCTGTGGAGCCCAGGATGGTGACAGAATTGGAATGCAGAGAATTGATTGTTCACAGATCAAGGGAAAAATCTAACGTGTTCCAAACTCCATGCTGAAGCCCAGATCGAAGTCCAAGCTCTGAGAAGGATTGGGGTCACCAGACTGCAAACATAGAGTGCTCAGACCTAGGCACATGGACGGCAACGCTGCTTGGAAAGATTTTTCTTAAGGTAGTATTTGAGAAAGACCAGAAGAACAGGAAGTTGCGTGCTTCCAAGGGTCTCTCCTTCGCTCTGTAAGGAGCCCCTTATTCAGTTCTTATAAAAACACCTTTGTGGTAAGTTCCTACCATGGGCCAGATGCTCTGCTGGGCCCTGGGAATCAGATAGAAATAAGACAGACAAGCTCCTGCTCTGTGGCACTTACAGTCCAGTGAGGAAGACAGTGTGATAAACAACAATGGCACTTTTATAGTACTTTTCACTACCTGGAATTATTTAACAGGATAACTGGCTGGTAGGGTTGTTAGACTTAGCAAATAAAAATATAGGATGTCCAGTTAAATTTAAATCTCAGATAAATAATGAATAATTTTTTTAGTATAGGTATGTCTCAAATATCACATGGGATATACTTGCAATAATTATTTTTTTGTTATTTAGCTGAAATTTAGATAATTAACTGAGCATTGTGTATTTCATCTGACAACCGAAGGAGTGGGTTGTGGGTGAGGCAACATAAAATAGGATGGTTGGGGGGCTGGCCCCATTGCCTAGTGGTTAAGTTTGGTGCACTCCACTTTGGTGGCCTGGGTTCACCGGTTCAGATCCTGGGCACAGACATACACCACTCATCAGCCATGCCATGGAGGTGACCTGTATACAAAACAGAGGAAGATTGGCATAGGTGTTAGCTAATCTTCCTCAGCAAAAAAATTTTTAAAAAATAGGATGGTAAGGGAAGCTTTCTCTTCTAAGACCTTTTCAAGTTGGGAGCAACCTCCCTTTTAAATGTCTATGTGATAAGAACGAATAGCAAACAAGCACACAGAACTTGCCTGTGTCAGGTGCCATCCTAGGTACTTTCCACATATTAACTTATTTAATCTTCACAACACCATTTAATGGGTAAGGAAACTGAGGCACAGACAGGGTAACTCACTCTCCCAAGGTCACCCAGTAAGTAAGCAGTGAAGTAGTCAGTGAGTCTGGCTCCAGAGGTTTTGATCATAACCACGTAAGCTTGTCAGTAAATCCACCTTTGGAAGCATTTCATTTTTCCGAAATCAAGGAGCTTTCTCAAGACATGCTGTGGTTCCAGCCAGCTGAGGAAGCCACTGCCTTCTCTCTTCCCAATACACACTTCCTGTTCCCACTGCTGATATCTCTGAGTTACTTACCCATCTAATAGCATTTTTTATTTGCAGTCACTTTTATTGGAACACCATCGAAGCTGTATGAGTTAAACCTTATCATTATCCTCATTTTACAGATGCAGAAGCCAAGGCCTGGAGAAGTTCAGTCACACCTGTGAGCGTGATGCCATGACCGTAATCATCAGAACCAAGACTTGGCCTTAGAGCTATAGAAACATCCTCCTGGCGTCTAGCCCGCGTCTAGCAGGTGCTCCGTCTGTATATGTTGAATGAACTGAATACACTGTGCTTGTGGTGTAAGCACCTGACAATTAGCTGTTTTGATTGTCCTAAGTCCCTGACATTAAGCTTTTGATTGTTGATCACCCATTTCAAAGACATCCATCTCGAATAAACACATTGCCAGCTACACAACTAGATAAAGAACCAGGCTGCCCGACCTGTGAGGTTCCCTTGTGGAGAGCTCTGGCTGACTCAGATAACTGACCCTTTGACTGACCGCTCGCTATTCCCTTCCTACGCTTTAATTCCTGCTTTTATGTTTTAAATTCACCAATAAACAGCAAACCCTAGGCCCCCATCTCTGACCCCAAAAAAAGACAGAGCTCAGGTCTATGCTGTCTCTCTCTCCCTGTGATCTCGCTGCGTGGCCCCAGGCATGCTGCGTACCCTCCAGGACCTCTGAGTAATTGACCTTGTCTTTTCAAAGTTCCCTGATGGTTACTGCTGAGGTGCACCTTACACTCATAGTAAGAACCACAAGAGCCAGTCCAGCCCCAGCGTTGGCTCCAGTTGGGGAAATGTCTGTGGGTGCTCGCCACAAATAGTATGGGCCCTGGTGAGCACCGACAGGCATTTCTAGCAGATAGCCTCAGTATCCATGGGCTGAGACCAACACGAAACAGCCCTTCACTGGGTGTCCCCTTTGCAGAGGCTCAATATCTTCCCTGAAGACCAGTTGTTAAAATGGCTTCACAAACTCAGATGTGGGTGGGTCCAAGGTCTGGATACTCAGACCCCCCACAGACGTTTAAATATGTTAGTCGGGGCAGGAGTGGTATTGTTCCTAGTTTTACACCCATGTCAATAACGTAACTCCCTGCTCTTTCTCAACCAAGTGACTTTCCGGCTATGAAATATGGTGCCAAGAAATCACCCAGATGTCTGGCTGGATTTGTATCCATTGTTAGCCCAGTTCCTATGGCGATAAGATTTGCCACGCCCATGGTCTTTTCCAATTTGCCTCCACAGGAGTCAGCCTCGGTCTGATGAGAGGTGTTAGCTTCTCCGTCGTTGAGGAAGATGCACTTGATTTGACGTCCCTTTCGGGGTCAAGGCTTTTTCACAGCAGAGCCTCTTTCAATGCTTCCGTGTGAAATGAGGCAGAGGCTGGATTCTTTCGCTCAGGGACTACAGGGTGTGGTTTCAGAAGCCTAAGGAGATCTCCTCCCCCAGCAACAGTACTGTTCTTGGCTCTATTTGGGATGAGTGAAGAGTCTGAGGGAAGTTTGCGGAATGGGTGGGACAGAACATTAGTCCAGGGGAGTAGAGGGAGTGGACTGAGTGATGAAAAGGCATAGATGGTGAGATGGGGATGAAACTCCGATGACCCCATCTTTGCTTGCCCAACCCCCTCCCCACCCCATCGCCATGTTCTGTGGGCTGAATTCCAAAGTGTGGGATCCATTAGTATGAGGACCACAATAAAAATTACTTTCTCTTTCACAGATGCTGTTCCATTGATCATCTGGAATGGTCTCCACAAAAGCTCTGGGGTGAGCAGGGCTGGGGTGCTAATCCCCCAACCATATGTGATGAGGATTCTGAGAGACAGGGAAGTCACGAGACTTGTCCAAGGCCCTTCAGCAAGCAAATCATAGACAGTGCTCAAAGGTAAGCTTCTCAATCCCAGTCCAGTGCTGTTCACTTCTATGCTAAAAAGGTGAGTACGGACGAGCATGTATGTGTGAACCAGTTTTCTCCAGTCACACATTCACTCCTGCACTACAAAACTATTGGACACTCCCCACAGGTGTGTCCTTTGCCCCTTTATGAGTTCTCTGTGCAACTGCCCCATGCTCCCACCGCTTTCCTGCCACCTGCTCCCATCTTGGATTTTGAAGCGGTCATGGTGCCTCCATTCCAGAAAGCTTGGCCAACCAGTCCAGGGCGGCAATCACAGTTGAATCTTCCTCAAGGAGAGAAACTTCACATTCTGATCTGCAGCGTGGTGGATGCCTGTTTTCTGCAGGCCTGATCGACAGAAATGCTGGATGCTTATGAGAGGTGGACACCTCTTGATAAAAGGTAAAGGATGTTGGCTGGGTCTGCTTGGATAAGTATTTCCTATTGATTTAGAAAAGCAGCCGGGGCTGAAAATACAAACATGTGAGGTATGCACCATAAGCCAGTGCAGAAATGAAGCAGAGCCTTGAGCTCATGTTTGGGCATTTATCATAAATATGAAACGTCATATGACACTGCGTTATCTGCTGGGGGCAGAGGAGAGAAAGAGAAATGAAAGAGAAGACGGTGAGGGTGGAAAAAGCATCAACTTAGAGTAGCAAATACTTAGGCTTAAACTGAGGCTCTGTGGCATACCAGCAGTGCCACACAGGTCACCTGAGCTCTCACAGGTGGGTTTATCCTCATTTCACAGATAATTGTTATGAAGACTCATTTACTCAACAACTATATTGAGTGTCTACGATATGACAGGCTCTGCTCCAGGAAGTGGAATACAAGGAGAAAGAGCCTCCTTTAGGGACCTGACATTCTAGGCAGGAGAGAGACAGACTAAAGAAATAAACAGGACGTTATCAGACATTTACGGGATATAGAATTTAAAAGGCTGATGTGATGGAGAATGGCTGGGAGGAGACTGGGCTATGTTAGGTCAGGAAGCCTTCTCTGAGGAGTCAGAGTGCAGGAAGCTTCTATTCATGCTGACATCTGTGGAGGAGGTTCTTAAGCAGAGTCAATGGCTAATGCAAAGATCCTGGGGCTACAGAAGCAACAGTGAGGGCAGGGGCAGGAGCAGGCTCCTGGGGCAGGAGATCTGAGCAAGTGGTTTGGGTTTGATCGTAAATGTGACGGGAGCCATCGGAGGGTTTTGACCAGGGGTGTAACATGGTCTGATTTGTTTTTAAAAAGATCTCTGTGGCCACTGTGTGGAGAACAGACCACATGGAGCAGAAGCAAGGAGCCTGACAGGGAGGTGACTGCACGGTGACTTAGACGGATGTGATTATAAGATGGAAAGCAATGGACAGATGCGGAATCATGTTCTGAAGGTCAAGTCCCCAGGACATGCTGATGGATTAGATGCGATGGTTGAGGGCAGAGAAGTCAAGGATGGAAACTGGGTTTTCAGCTTAAACAAATGGCAGTTGATAGTGTCATATATCAAGGACGCAATAAAATAATGTATGTAAAGCAGTCCTGGGGATGTCTAGTGTGATAGGCGCCTCGATTAATATCCACGAGGACACACTGAGTGAGCAGGCTGAGCATCAGAGGCAGGAAGGAGTCCAGACACACTTGAAAGGAAAGGCTGTCCAGGTGCCATGATAATACATGTCGAGAGGCCTCCTCAGCCTGGCTGAATGTGCCCACTTATTACTGCAGCCAGGCTCAGCTCCCTGATGCACAGGACACTGGGCAAAATTCCATGTGGAACCGGGAAATGCTCTGATCAGTGAGAAGCAGGAGCCGGGAGGGGGCTTCTGGAGCATAGGGTCCAGCAGGAAACAGCCATGCACATAAAGAATGTCAGGTGGAGGGATTCCCAGTACAAAGCAGACAATCCCTGCACTTTTGGCCAACTTCACACTCTTCCAGGGGCTAGAGTAAAACTCTGGAGCTCCAAATAGGGGGAGAGCAGTCCCAAGATCCTGACCCACAATCTCAGGTCCTCCTTTCATCTGAGACCTGCTTTGAGGTCCAGCAGAGTAGACAGCGGGGGGCAGATTAGAATCGGAAGGCTGGACTCATCCTAAGAGGTGGACTTTCTTATCCCAGCTCTGCTGGGTGCTGGGCAAAGTACTAGATGTTTACCTCTTTTCTCATGTTCAGTCTTCACTAGGACACTGTGAGATGAATGCTAATATTCCCATTTTATTGATAAGCAAACTGAATCTCAGAGAGGTCAACTCATTAACCCAAGGTCACACAGCTTGAGTGCATGGTTTCAGTCTCATGGACCTTCCAGCTGATCTTTATGTCTTGTACCTTGTTGAATCCCCACTGTCCTGCTCATTAGCAAGGGCTCAGTGACCATTTGTTGAATGGATAAAAAATGGTCCCAAAGCTTGTGTTTACTCATAAATCCATCCTATCCCCTTTGAAATATAGACTGAAGAAGTTGCCTTCACCCCAAGTTTCTCTATGTGGCGATGAGACAAAATCTGCTCCCTGGAAGTCGAACTTCCAAGTCAGAAATGTTTGGGAAGAGGGCTGCCTCGCTGCTCGCTCCCGCTGGTCGGATCCAGTCTCTGCCTCACCAGATGAGTCACTCAGGGTTGACAAGGTGTTAGAGAGAGGCAGGCAGGACTCACTGGCTCCCAGAACTCACAAGGGATTGGCACCTGCCTCCCTGGTGTTTGTATTCAGATTACATTTGATGGCGCTCTGAATTCGCGACTAATTACAGCATGCCCAAATAAGGTACTTTAATTACAGCTTCTTTAATTCCAAAGAGAGCGCTGCTTGGAAAACAGGGGCGAGTAGGATACAGATCTGCTTGCTCTGGTCGCTAAGTGTGGCTTGGAAAATGAATTACCAGAAAATCAGTGGCTTCCTCCATGAGCTCCCGATAGGACACTGGTTTGTCATTGCTGGGGAAGCCTCCCAAGGGAGGGGCCACTTAACGTCTTTGCTACCTGATTACCTAAAGCTGGCCAACCCTGGGGACACATGTGGGGGTGCTGGGAGGCTGAGCTGGCTGGGGTTCATGCTCCTTCTCTCTGGGAACAGCTGTCCAGCTGTAATGGGCATTTCTGGTGGGCCTTGTTCAGCCAGCTTGAAAACGCAGACTCGCTGATTGTGCCGTCTCGTGTTGGAAATCGTTTACCGATCTCTGCCACCTCTCGAGCTGTACACATCC
The DNA here is from genome assembly GCF_021613505.1 of Equus quagga. Taxonomy (NCBI): domain Eukaryota; kingdom Metazoa; phylum Chordata; class Mammalia; order Perissodactyla; family Equidae; genus Equus; species Equus quagga. The sequence goes on from NC_060268.1 coordinate 165,108,258, forward strand.
AATTCAGGGCTTTTGAATGGGCTTCTCATAGAGCCTTCCGGTTTTCACCCATCTTTTGACAGGTTTTCTGTGTTTATGTAATGGGACACCTCCCATCTCCCTGATGCTAGGCTGCAAATGTGATCCTGAAAACTGGGTCAGTTTAAGGGGTAAAGTTTAAATGTTGTTAAATATATTATTTAAATCATTTTTAATTCTGTCTACTAGACGAATTTGGGCAGCCCACGGATTTTAGCCACTCTGTTTTTCCATAGTGGCCTTAAGACCAGGAATCAGTTACGTTTAGATTTCCATTGAAGACAATAAATCTTTCCACAGCCCTGGCTCCTTTTTGTCCCCTGGCTCTTTAAATGCAACATTTCCTCCAAAGCAGAATTGTTTTGGGGTTCTCTTGGGAGTTTTCTACCTGTCACTGTGATTGTGACACCAACAATGAGAAACCCTTAGCTACGGTGCCAGACATCTTCATGTAAGTGATCTCACTCACTCCCCACTGCCGGCTCTGAAGGGAGACAAGGCGGCTATTGATGCTCTGCTGTTACGGGCGGGTGCAGAGAGAACTCATGGCCGTGTCATCCAGTCAGGACAAGCATCTGCAGTGTCTGATGCCATCCCCAGAAGCTTTTCTATGACTGCCTGTCACTAAGCCTTGTTCAGACAATAGCACGTTGTCTCTCAGCAGCCCCTGGGGTGGACCTCAAGCCAGCGCTCAGAGAAGGCTTCCAGGTGTTCCTTGTGTTTCATTTCCAAATATGTATGTTGGGTTAGAACTTAGACCAATTTAAGTGAACAGATATCTATTAAGTGCCTATGCGTGTGTGGCCCTGTGGTGGCATTCAGGGCATAGAGAGATGGCTGAGGGAGTGACAAGCATACCGCTTGTGGATTTAGATTCTAGACAGACCTAAGTCAAATCACAGCTCTTCCCGGGACTTTGAACAAGCTACATAAACATTCACAGCATCAAGATTAAATGAGATAGCCTACAGTGGCCAGCACCTTGAAAGTGGTAAACTAATGGTAGGGGTTCTTTATATATATCATCTCTTTAATCCTTACAACACCCCTCAGGGCGGGGGTACAATTTTTTTCAAAGATTTTATTTTTTTCCTTTTTCTCCCCAAAGCCCCCCAGTACATAGTTGTATATTCTTCATTGTGGGTCCTTCTAGTTGTGGCATGTGGGACGCTGCCTCAGCGTGGTTTGATGAGCAGTGCCATGTCCGCGCCCAGGATTCGAACCAACGAAACACTGGGCTGCCTGCAGTGGAGCGCGTGAACTTAACCACTCGGCCACGGGGCCAGCCCTGCGGGGGTACAATTTTTGCCCCCATTTTATAGATTGGTAAACTGAGGTGATTGGCCAATGGTTACACAACTGCACTCTGCACCCAGGTCTGTCTGGCTCCAACCGTAACTGGTGCTCTTAATCACTGTCATGAACTGCTTTTTGTGATTAAGACGAGGACTGTCCTCCCACTGCTCGTTGTTGGCATATGACATTGTGGCGTGAGCTTTGGATTATGGGTAGGGATCGCTGCCATTTGGACTCAGCTGTGCCACATACTGGCTGGGAATAGAGGGAGAAGAAAAGAAACAATAGCTGCCACATTCACTTCCTCCTATTTACCAAGTGTGTGCAGGTGCTGGTATAATGATTAACATACAAATTCACTTGAAAGCAGAGCTGAACTCAGAGTTCTTCTTGTCGTTATGTGTTCTCTCAAATAATAGACTCTGAAATCTCAACTATCTCTTGAGGGGATGGTTGAAAATCTGACATTAAAAAGCAAGTCCTCTCATTCAGAAAGACTGAGAACCACTGCCCCAGGGTGCTTCTTTTTCTGCTCTACCATCTAGCAGGGGAGAATCACAGGTGCCTTTGAGACTGAGGAAATAGAGCTATCCTCTCCACTCACGAAAAGCCTACGGGCACACACCCACACACGACTTTGTGTACAATTTCAGGTACTTCACAGATGTCCCTCCCCCACCCCCCAGCAGGCCATTTGCAGACTGGAATATGGAGTCCACAGACCTGGGGTTGAATCTGAGTTCTCACCTGCTTAAGTCGTCACTAGTCTGAGGTTCAGCGTCCTCCTCTGTCAATCTGGTAGGAGTGAGGATAAAATGAGATGGCCCCAAGGAAGAGCCCGATGCCCCTTACCTGCTCAGTATGCACCAGCCCAGCACCCGGACAGCTAGAGACAGGAAAACAATGAAATGACGAAGCAAAGGGCCACCATCCAGGGAGGGAGACTTCCACCCTCAAATGAGCTACCACTCCCGAGGAAGAGCCATTTAACTGCGCATTTTATAGGCTTTTCATTAGCTTCAATAATACACACTTTGTGGTGCCCTCGAGTGAGCATGGGGAGGACTACTTGAGCGACTTGTAAATGTTAATGGTTCCTCGTCCAGCTTCCCTCCCATTAATCGCTGGGCTGGTGGGGATTGACGAGCCAGTGTGCTCCCCACTTGCGTCTTCCTCTCAGAGCTGAAGCTGCTGCACTGTGCTTCCAGTCCTGCTTGGTCCTGTCCATTTTCCATGAGGAAGGGAGACTGCCCACCCTGCTGGACAGGCTACACCTTGATTTTGAGCTTAGTAGGGCACTTTGCATGGGAAAATGGGGTAAAGATCTCCATCCCGTGGGTTCTGAGGGCTTTCGTGCCTTGCTATTCAAACTGTGATCTGTGAACCAGACCATGGAGGCTTCTTAGAAATGCAGGATCTCAGGTCCCACTCCAGACTTAGAATCTGCATTTACCAGGATCCCTGGGGTGATGCATGTATGCATGAAAGCTTGGGAAGCATTGAGAAGCATTGCTCTAATAATGGAACTCCTCCACATGCTTGCACAGGAGTGCGGAGAACTTCAAATCACCTATAGGGAAGATTTGACTGTAAAAATAATGCAGCAGGAATAATGAGTACCAACAAGTTTCACGTTAATGCTTCACAATCCACAAAGTGCTTGGGTGGATGCCTTGCTGACTCTGCTAAGCGCTTTTATTACAGCTGCATCCTCCTCTAAAATCCATCCCACCTCTATTTTCCTGGGCAATGTCTGTTTTAAGAAGAGAACAGTTGTGAGTTTGAGCCCTGGCTCTGCCATTCACTGATTCCATAACCTTATGTAAGTTCCTTATCCCTTTAAGTCTCTGGATTCTCAGCCATAAAAGGGGAATGATGATAATTACCTTCTTTGCAGAATTATTACTCGGATGAAATGGGATAATGCATGTCTGACGCTTAGCTCCACACCCAGCTCTGGGGAATCCTCAATAAATGGCAGTTCCATGGTTTTGTTTCTCTTGTTGCTGCTTTTAGTGTAAATTTCCACTGGACCCAGCTCTGCAGGGGCAAAAGCTGAGGCTGTCTTCTGGCTGCCCAGCACATGGTAGGTTTGTCAAAAATTTGTGAAATGGATGCTTGATCTTCACAACAGCCAGCAAGGTGAGCCAGGCAATATTTTCCCAATGATATAACTTAATAATCACAAGAATCCTGGGAGGTAGGTTTTATCTCCCAGCTTGTAGACGATAGTCTGGAGGCTCTGGGTCAGTAGAAAATTCACCCAGGATCACACAACGTGTTACTGTCTAAGTCGCTTTTCCCCCTACCTCGTCCAACACCCTCTATGTTTCATGTCACTGCTTCCTCTGGGTTCCTTTCATCTTAAGTTTGTAGCTTCTCTGGGCTCAGACATACTTTAACATGTGTCATGGATGGGAAAGAGGAGATTCTGATTGTTTTCTTTGTTCACTGACCACTGAGTAGCAGCTAATGAGAGGAAAGGATTTTCTTACCATCTACCCTAAGTCCAGCTTGCTGCCTGCAAGCCCACCTGTCCAGAATATTCCCAAATTCTAGTCTTTGTCCTACTGCTTGTACCATTTTGGGTCTGTCTGGATACCATCCATGCTATTTATTTTCTATTTTATCGTATCAGCTCACTTTTTAAAATTTAAACAAAGGGGTTTATTTTTTTTTAAACAGGATATGATTTTTTTTGGGGGGGGGGGATGATTGGCCCTAAGCCAACTTCTGTTGTCAATCTTCCTCTTTCTTTTTCTCCCCAAAGCCCCCGTACATAGTTGTATATCCTAGTTGTAGGTCACTCTAGTTCTTCTATGTGAGATGCCTCCTCAGCATGGCTGGATGAGCGGTGCATGGGTCCGTGCCCAGGATCTGAACTGGTGAACCCCCATCCACCAAAGCAGAGTGCGCAAACTTAACGACTTGGCCACGGGGCCTGCCCCCTAAACAACTGTGTTTTAAAATGAAACTATATCAATGCCATAAATGGAAATCTAGCATCACCATCCAATAATAGAAAATGACAATAAAAAGAAATGCAATGTAAACAACATGATGTTCTTTAATTCTAGGCACACAATGTTGCCTGCAGAAGGCTCTGTCCCTGAGGTCTTTCTCTTCCTCCAAAGTGAGATTAACACGTGATGGTTAGCACCAGGGTGTGCCTGATATCCAAGCTTTCTTTTTGACATAATCAGAAGGATTGAAAAACAAAGAGAAAAAAGCAATGAAAAGGAAATGCACTTATCACCACATCATTCAATGTTATTTAGTGCTCTTAAGGTATCAATAAAATCATCCCATAAGCCCCCAGAAGTTCCAGTCCCTGGAAAACAACATTCTAGCACATGTTATGTATGCCATTAGATGCTATTTTTACAATTGCATCTATTGATATCCAATAGCATCAAGGCAGGAATGTCTTGATTCCTCAACCAGTCTGTCTAGTGCACAGGGAACAGACCATGGACTCTGGAACAAACTACCTGGATTTGTATCCCAGCTAGGGCAGTTACTGACCGTTGACCTCGGAGAAGTTGCTTTACCTCTTTTACCTCAACTTTCTCATCTTTTTAAGAGGATACTAATAGTAACTATTGCAAATAACAGTTGTGAGGATTAAATGCGTAATAAAACACTTAAGACAGCACCAGGCACAGAGTAAGTGTCATATAAATAATTACTGGTTCTGCTGTTGCGGCTGCCTCTGCTGCTGTTTTGATGTGCTCAGGCCAGAATCCTACAAGTAAGTCCTTACCTACGATTCATATGTTAACTCTTCACCTGTTTGAGGGGTGCTATCCAGGTCTCTTCCCCTTCTGAGTCTCCAGACTAAACAATCTCTGAGGCTGGAGTCTCTTCCAATGGGAAGAACAAAAGAGCTGGGAGGGAAGGGCTCCAAAGGATGGGGATATTTCTCTGGAGGGAGCTGGCAAGTGGTTGGCTCCTGCTGTGTACAACACACTTTCACATGATGTCTGTATACTCTCTCCCATAAATCTGTAGTTGATGCTATTCTTCAAATATTTCCTGTTCCCTGCCTTGCTTGAACAAGGTAGGACTTCCCTTCCCATAAGAAATTAGGTATATCCACGTGAATATGACTTTCTATGGCCAAGAAAATGTGAGTAGAAGTAATGAGTGTCACAGCAGGCAGAAACTTTCAGAGCTAATGGGTGATTCACAGCATTCTCTTTTTCTTTCTTCCATAACCATGGAAACATGGAGTTCCTGAGTAAGTATGCCACGAGCAAGAGCTCCCAGCCAACATACCATGGAAAGTGTGGCAAAGAGAAAAATAAAGCTTTGTTGTTTTAAGCCAATGAAATTTTGTTTAACTTCAGCAGCAAAACCTACCCTGTCCTGGCTAACACATACCTGAATTCTTGCATCTAGCAAGACTTTGCTGTCCTTGGAGTCCAAACTAGAGCCTGGGCCCAAGTTTCATTGGAGCTGGGCATGAAGTACCTGTAACCACTCTCACTTTTTGCCTCTGTCTCCCTTCTTCTCCCCTCATTAGTATCTAGTGAAGAAAGTGAGGAAACTTGAGTTCAGAACCCTTCCTCAGCTGCCAACTTCTTGCAGAAAGTTGAAAACTATTTCCCCTCTGGGTTTATTTCTTGCCAAATCTCAGGGAAGGAAGGAACCCCTTAAAGTCATTGTCTTAGGCCCCTGTTTGCTGTCTGAATCTCCTTTACCTCATTTCCTTATCTAGCCTTTGCCTGAATAATTCCAGAGACAGGAAACTTACCAGCCATGTCATTAATGGACATAAATCTGGGCTATGATGGTGAGACTTCCTATGCTACTGCCCTGACTGCTCGACTTACCTGAGAGGTGAATGGTTTTGAAGATCCGTACTTTGTAGAATGGCCATATAATTTATCATCCTAACCAGGACGTTTTTAAGAATAAAAAGGGGTACAAGTAACAATTATACTAGAACAATAGGTTTAAACAAAACTATCTTGGGCAAACCAGGATGTATGGTCACTTGGCTTCTATGATTCCATGACCATCAACAAATGGTACAAATAAATTCTATGGGTAGGACTGGGTCCCATCTTCAGTAGCTACCCCTGACTTCTGGTCTATCTCCTCCCCCAAACTGTTGACAGCCAATCCTCTCTGGATGGCCTCTCATTCTCTAACCAACTCTCTCGTGAGAATTTTAGTCCCAAAGCCGTTGCAGAAGGAAAGCGTGGACATATGGCTATAATTTCAAGCAAATTTCCCCCACAGGTGCTTCATATTCCTAACAACTATCTTGATCAGATGCATATTTAATGCCTTTTGCTGGAGACACAGATGCAAACTGCTCAACCCTTCCTGGAGCTTCAGAATGCTGCCAGGTCCCAGTACATTTGCTGTGAGAGCTACTGGAGGGCCTGGAGCTACATTCTGTCAGTGTCCCCACAAGACCCAGACTCTCAGGAAACTTACTCACAAGGTAATGGAAGGAGAGGCAGGGCTTATTAAGTTTCCTTCTGCAGACTGACTGCAATTCCGCCCTGGGCATAGGCTCATTTGCATACTTGATTTATAGCTTTAATTTGAATATTATAGTTACTTCACATAAACCATTACCTTGGTTCCTCTTTGAATTTTTCTTTTAACAATCTACTCCATTCTACAAGGAACCCAATAAGGCCAAGAGCCTCTAATATGAGAAGATTTATATTCTCCTTTCCACTGGGACAGAGGAATATGGAAGGTGGAGAAGGGAAATGAGCAAACTGCTAAGTTTCAGAAATGCTTGATTCCCACCCCAGGGCAGTCTGACAATTACACACAACTCAAGCATGTTCAGCTTCAAGAATCTTTGATAACTGTCTTTTGCTTTTATAATATTGGGCACTTTCTGTCTCTCTCTTTTTATTTTTTTGAGGAATATTAGCCCTGAGTTAACTACTGTCAATGCTCCTCTTTTTGCTGAGGAAGACTGGCCCTGAGCTAACATCCATGCCCATCTTCCTCTGGGTACTTTCTCTTAAAGTTGCCTCTTCTCTTCTTTCCTTTGGTTTTTCCAAAATGTAGTTAAAATTTACTGAGTGCATATTATACGTATAGTACTGAGCTACATAATCAGATTATAGTAGTGCAAAAGGCAAGTTTGTCCTGGCCTCAGGGAGATTATACTCTTGCCAGACAATACAAATACCAAGAAAGATATTATGCATTCTACGGATTACCTATATATTCCAAACGTCTGCTTTTCCTACTCCTTCAGAGGTGAGCAGCCCCTGCATATACTGTGTGTGTGTATTATATAGTAACCAAAGACAGGTTTTGCTCTTACATTTCTCCTGTGTTGAGCTCTTGGAAATTTTTTTTTACATTAATATTCTGCTTGGTTTTTCTCAGGCCTGCTGTGGGCTCCTGCTCAGTTGATAGTTCTTCTTTGGAACTTTGGGCAAAGTTCCAACCATAGGAGGCCGTGCCCTCTCAGTGTAGATCTGGAACCAAAATATCCTTTTGCTTTGTTGCTGGGTCTTTTCAATCTTCCTGTTTATGTTGGTGTTGATTTTCTACTGAAGATTTTAGATAAAAAGATAAGATCTGATGGCTATTTGGATGGCTTGTAGCAATCAATACTTTCACCAAGAATGGTGGGGAAAGTTGGACAACATTTTAAAATGTGTTCTGTTTGACAGCACTGGGGAGATCCAAGGTTACCTGAACTTTAGGGGCCACAGTGCAAGAATGTGAGTCTGATGTAGTTATTCCCTTGAAGCATTTACCAATTTTTCAAGCTGGAGGGAGAGAGAGAGCTTAAGGAACAGAGCAGAATGTAGCTGAAGAGCTAAGCAGTACTTTCAGTAGTCAGCACTACAGGAGAGAGAAGAAACTGAAGTTCAAGACGCTCTAAGGATGAAGGATCCTGGAAAATACCCAAAGCCTTCAGGTATGCCCCTTCAAGATCTACAACATCAAAGCAACCTTGGATCAAAGCTAGACCAAGCCTTACAAAGTCTAAGACTGAGCCTCACAAAAGTGAATCCCTCATGGGATTGAGCGATTATGACCCTACTCTAGCTACCTGCCAAGAGGATAGGGTGAAATATTCTCAGTTAGTGAACTGGAAGGGATTTTAAAAGAAAGCATCCATTCAGAATGCAGAAAGAATAAAGTATAAAACATAAAAAAGGAATAAGAGACATATAGGGTATGGCATATAGTCTAATATTCATGCAATTCAATGCACAAAATGGCAGGAAGGAGAAAATGAGGACAGAAGCAACATTTAAAAAGATAATGACAGAGAATTTATCAAAGTTGATGAAAGACATAAAGCCAGAGGTTCAAGAATCTCTACTAAACTTCAATAGGGTAAAATTAAATGAAAGCACATAGAGGCACAGGACGGTGAAAAACTACTGAAACCCAAAGGAAACAGAGAATATAAAAAGACGTCAGGAAAAAAAAATCACCTTTTAGGACCAACAATGACAATGACAGCTGATGCCTCTACTGAAACAATGGAAGCCAGGAAAAACAGAATGACATTTTCAAAGGGCTAAGGGAAAATAACTGCCAACCTAGAATTCAACATCCAGTAAAAAGATCCTTATAAAGTAAATGAGGAATTATGACATTTACTTTAATAAACAAAAACAGCAAGAAATTGTTTCCAACATACTTTAAAAAAGTACTAGAAGAAATATATAAGTAGATCTAGATAAATACTGACAGTACAGCACAGTAATAATGATGTAATGTGGAGATTTTATTTATATATATTATATGTAATATATTTATATATTATATATCATCATTACCTATAAAATGATAAAAATAGTAACTTATAATGTAACAAGTCAAGGATGATTAGAATCTCTAGACTAGAGTAACTGAGAAAAGAATTCACAACTAAGAAGCTAATAAAGTAGGGAAATGGAATTATGAAAAAATATTTGATTAATCCTAAGGAATGTAATAAAGGAAAGAAAATGAAACAAAACTGGTAGAAAAGATAACTATAAATCCAAATATGTCAGTAATTATATAATTATAATGATATAACATTATGACAATATATCATTATTTTTTTAATATATGTATATATTAAATATAAATGACCAAAATAGACTCATTAGAAAAACAAACAATGTCGGACTACTAAAAACAAAAGAAAACCTAAGTATATGCTGCTTACTAGAGATACATCTTAAATATAAGGACATGGAATAATTAAAAGTAAAAAGATGACAACTATATAGATAAAAATATATAACATATATATAACTTTATATATAATTAGTATAACTCTACTTACATCAGACAAAATAGGTTTAAGCAAGAAGGCATCCAATATACACAAATAACTGTTAAACTTGAGGATCTCTTCCCCTTCATATAAGGGCACCAGTTCTATCAGATCAGATCTTAGGACCTCATTTAAGCATAATCACCTCTTTAAAGGCCCTATCTCCAATACAGTCACATGGGGGTTACAGCTTCAACATACGAATTTGAGGGGGACACTATTTAGTCCATAGCATCCGCATATTTTGTGATTAGCAATTCCACTGCTGAGAGTTACCCAATAGAAATGTGTTTCCAAAAGACATGCTTAAATATGTTCATAGCAGTAGTTTTTATATTAGGCACAAACTGGAAACAACCAGATAGTGCATGAATACTAGTGTGGTTAAATTATTTGAGGTTCTTTGCTACAGTGCTATTCTATACAGCAATTAGAACGAGTGAACTACTGCTCTACACAACAACATAGATGAATCACACAAATACAATGTTCAACAAAGGAAGCCAGACGCAAAACAAAACATACTGTGTAACTCCATTTATATAATGCTTAAAAACAGAAAAATTAATCTATGGTACTAGAAGTCAGGATAACTATTACCTTTGTTTCAGAACTTTAAAGATAGCATTCCACTGAATTTTGATTTCCATAGTTTTCATTATATAGTCAGCTATAAAATTTATTAATACTCCTTTGGAGGTAATATATTTCTCCTCTTTCTACTTTTAAGATTTTCCCCTTGTCTTTCATTTTTAGCAATTTGACTTTGGTGTTCCTCACATGTCTACTATACTCTGTTCTGTTTTTAAAAAAATAATCCCCCTCCATTCCTCAGTTTGTCCTTTCTTCCAGTTAAGTAATCTATCCTCTCTGGGTCTGGTATTCTGTTAAATCTATCCATTAAGTTTCCAATTTTATGTCCATTTGATTCTTTTGTTTTTAAAACAGATCCCAATTCTCTGATGAAATTCTCTACCTCTTTCGTATTTTTTCTTTATAATTTTGAATACATTAATCATAGTTATTTTGAAGCATTTGTTAACTCTAATACAGTAGATCCTCATTATTTGTAGATTCCTTGTTTGTGAATTTGCTTACTTGCTAAAATTTATTTGTAACCCCAAAATCAATATTCACACCACTTTCTTGGTCATTTGTGGATAAGTGCAAAGTGGTGAACAATTTGATTCACTTGGTGCATACATTCCCAGCTAACGCTGAAAAAGGCAATGCTCTGCCTTCTTGTTTCAGCTGTCATACTGTAAACAAGTGTTCTTTTTGTGGTCTATTGTTGTCACCTTTTTTACATTTTTGTGCTTTATTTGGCAGTTTAGCTGTTTCAAATGGCCACCAAGCATAATGCTAAAGTGCTGTCTAGTATTCCTGAGTGCCAGACAGCTGTCATGTACATTGTGCAGAAAATACATGTGCTATACAAACTTTTTTTAGGCATGAGTTACAGTGCTGTTTGTCATGAGTTCAATGCTAATGAATCAACATTATGGTACACCCATAAAAAGAAAGAGGGAGTTTGGTAATCTGCATGTAAGTCCACTCCAGAAAGTGCTAAAGTAACATCTATAGTGCATAAAGAATCTATGAAAAATCTGCTAAAATTGTGGATTCATGAAGTGATGGAAAAAAAAAGCCTAGTGGACAGCAATATTGTGACACTGAATACTAAAGAAATTTGCCATCATATTACTCAAGATCACAAAAATATTAAACACATCTCAACTACTGCTGGTGGCTCACGCATTTCAAAAGATGATATGGCACAAGAAATGTTAAACTTGCAGGCAAAACTGTTCTGCAAAGCAGGAGATGTGGAACAATTTAAAAATCCCTGGTAAGTGTTATACAGGAAAAGAGTTACGTGAAAGAGCAGGTTTTCAATGCTGATGAGGCGAGCTTGTTTTACAAGGATGATGTCAAAAAAACCCTACATAATGCGAATAGAATTTTGACTCACAAAAAGGTTGTGACCAGAGGATGCGGGAGCCTAACTCCATATATCTACTTACAGATATAGTTCAGCATTCATTAATTCAGTGTTTATGGAAACTTTATAGAATGTTATTACTGCAAAATACAAGAATTGACTGTTTCTGAATCATCTGTGGATCTGCTTTTATCATTTGCTTTTCCCCCTTGTTTTTTAGTTATATGGTTCTGTTTCTACATGTATATTAAATTTTAATTAGATATCTTTAAAATACTGTAGAGTTCTAGATGATGTTATCTTCCACAAGTAAATTCACCCTTTCCTCTGATAGGCAAATAGTTGGGTGGGATAATCTCCTGATGTAGTCATGGGCTGCGTAGTTCAAGCTGGGTTGACATTTTCTTAAGACTCAGTCTCAATCTGATTTCTTCCTGCTGTGGCCATCAGAAATTTCAATCGAGAGCCTGACTTCCTTTTTTGATTCAACGCTGAGTAACTGTAGAAAATTTTGCTCTACTCTATGGAGATTTGTGGCTTAGCATCTTGATTCCCCTGTCTTTAAAGCTTCAGAATTTGGAAAATATACTGAGGAGGAGACTGGTAGTATGTTTGATGCTCCTTGAGTCTTCAATTTTGTCACTTTAGCCTAACATAACTGTCAAAACTCAGCTCTCCTGGTTAATCTGTCCCAAAGCAGTGGCCCCTTGCCAGAAGCCAAGCCTGGATTTGCAGACTTTAGATGTGCCCAGATCAGCAAGTGCCCTGGGGAAAACAGTTTCAGATAATCAGTGTGACTTCACCAGGGACGCCATAACAAAGCACCACAGGCTGGGCGGCTTAAACAACAGAAATTTAGTTTCTCACAGTTATGGAGGCTGGAAGTCTGAGATCAAGGTGTTGGCAGTATTGGTTTCTTCTGAAACCTCTCTCCTTGGCTTGTAGATGGCTGCCTTCTCCCTGTGTCTTCACATCGTCTTCCCCCTGGGCACGTCTGTGTCCTAATTTCCTCTCCTTATAAGGACACTAATCGTATTGGATTAGAGCACACTCTAATGACCTCATTTTAACTTAATTGCCTCTTTAAAGACCCTAGATCCAAATACAGTCACATTTTGTGGGAGTTAAGACTCAACATATGAATTTGGAGGGGACACAATTCAGCCCGTAACAAGGGCTTCCTACTCCTGTCTGTAGTCCTCAGGGCTCTTCCTCATAATAACTTCTATCTCCTAGGCACTGACAGGCTGTGGGAAATTCCCCTGTGCTTTTCTGAGTTTGAGTTCAACCTTTTCTACTCTTGCTCCATGCAGCTTCAAAATTCGGCAAATGTCTTGAGAGAAAAATGTCGTGTATTTAAAGTCCCTCCATTTTCCATTTGTGTCTCCCTCCCTGATAACCAAATTATCAGCTTCTGGCCCATACCAAAAATTGGCAAATGTCCCCAAGGGCAGCTGCAAATCCTAGCTCACCTCTGCAATGTTCTCCCCCTTGGATTTTATTCCCTCTAGTCCTTGTTGTTTCTGCAGCTCTCTGATGCCTTTAAATGTATGACTTTTGCGGCCAACCTATCAAGTTTTTCCTATTCGCTGTGAAATGTTGGCTTACACATCTCCATCCTATGAGGAAGCCAGGTCAGTGGTTACCTGTAAGGAAGGGATGCGTTGTGACTGGTAGGTGGTACGGAGCGAGTCTCTGACTTCACCTGGGAGCTGGAGTTACAGAGGTGTATTCACGTTAATAAAATTCATTGAGTTGTATACTTAGGTATACATGTTCTGGCTTGTATATTATGTTTCCAATAAAATGTATATTTTTTTAAAAAAGGAAAGACAACACAGGAAAAGACAGTGTAAAGCTATGTGCTGAATACAACTTTTCCAAAACTCAATGGAAAAGTAGCTTTCAAGGCAACCCATTCATAAAGGAGCTCCAGTTCTTCCCTCAGCTTCTCTGTCCTTGGATTCATATTCTTCCTCTGTCTTTCCCTGGGAGGAGCTCCACCCCTCTTACTGTGAGGACATCAGCAGCCCAATTCCCTCTCTCTTATTCTCATCGGATAAATTTCAAAGTCTGAGACCTTGTGTCAGGACTGGTTTCCCAGAAATTTGGCGGGACAAATGTGGATACCTATTGACATTCTAGTACGAGGAAGGGAACTTGGGGCTCCAGATCTCACAGGCGTGGATGGGGGCAGATTACATCTTCCTGCATGGTTTTCCTAACAGGATTATTTGCAGATATACCTGTTTAAATAACTTGGTACTTGTTGATCCATGCACATATCTGTGTCTCTGAGGACATTATTAGTTCTCAAGGATAGTACATTCTCAAGTCATGAAAGGAAGAAAGTAGCTTCTCCCCTGTAAGCTGCAGTGCCCTTCCTTTTCCACAGACTTATTAAACCCAATTATTATTCTTTTCTCTTTCCAGATTGAAACTTTTGGGGCCTGCTGGAATGAGAGAGAGAACATATGCCCCTTCATCAAAGCTCTTGCAGTTACACAAAGAGAAACTGTGAAATGTCTAATCTAGAAAGAGGTTTTCTCCCCCTCAGTCTGCATTTGGGGAAAGGGATGAGGTTTAGTTATAGTTGTGGTAAGTGCAGCACAGGAAAAAGATGAAGTTCCATGGAGCGCATCAGTGGAGGACCATCAAGTTGGGTCCATTTGCAGCTTCTGTCTCTGCCCCCATGGCCACTCTGTTCCTGGGTCCATCACCCCAGTTCCAGGGTGGCTGAAGTGGAAGGCTGGCTAATGTCAATGGCAGAGTCACTTTGTCTACTTGGCTGTTCAGTGCCTCTTCCATGGTGTATGCTTTCTGGTTGGCTTTAATGTGAGACACAGATTTCTTTGGGGCCACACTGTTATTTCTATTTGCATATGTCTACTGTGGATATCATTATCATCAGTCTGTCAGATTTTTTCCTTCCATGCTTCTGATCAGTCAACCAAGGAATACATCCTCACCTTGAGCCACTTATCTTTCCACACAAAGTAGACGAGCAGGTACTTTGCTCACAGTTCTACCCAACAAGAAGATTCTTACTCTCCACGGTCTTTCAGGGCCGCTTCTCTAATGCAGCCATTGCTCATTATTGGCAGACACACCCATCCCCAGCCAACTCATCTGTAAGGCAAGCTTGGGTTTTTTCCCCTCCTCTTTTAGCAGGCTGTATAGGTCCTTCTCTGTGGCCATGTGTGCAGCCAGGAGGGACCACTTATCCAACTGTGGTGGGTAACATGGGGCTTTTGACAAATAAGCCTGCGCTGCTTATTTGTGCCTCTGGTCTATTTTATGGATGGATTGCTGCTGTATCTGTCTGATTCTATGACTTGTGGGTCTAGCAGAATCTTGTTTGGAGTTGGCAGCTGTGGACACATGGTCACTTTCTGCTCCATAGTCAAGGCTTCCATCTCTAAAAGGACCCAGTAACATGAAAGAAGTTTTTCCTAATGTATATGAGTCTCCCTGCAGATGTCATGGCCTTATTCCCAAACACAGAGACCTATATTGTGGTTCTTCCATTGGTGCTTTCAATAAACTCCACACAGCATCTTTTTCTCCCCACTGACACATCTGATCCCACAAGGTCTGTGGGGTCATAAGGTTCAATTTACAGGAATGTTTATACTGCAGCCTATAAGTACTACAGAGCTCTTTCCTGCTCTGACTTCACTCAAAGCTTGCATCTTTCCATGTCATTAAGGATTCAGCAGGAGCAATACACATAGGTATAGAGTGTTTTGCCTCCGGAACTCAAAGAGATCTACTAGGTACTGTGATTCTTTGTGGTATGCAAGGGGATGCAAGATGCAGTCTTTTGTCTTCTACTTTGGGAGGATATCCTAGTATACCCCTGACCATGAGACCCCTAGAAACCTTTCTGAAATAAAAGATTCCTTAAATTCATGTGGTTATCTCCAACTGTCCTTAGCAATGTATCTTACCAGGTCCTCTAGCATAGGTGCCACTTTCTGTTCATACTGCTCAATCACATGATGACATCAATGTCACATTCTGTAGCATATCCACAAGGTCCAGATCTTTTTGGTCTGTATTATTATAGAGAAAAAGGGAGTTAATATAGGCTTAGGACAAAACTGTAAGTGAATATTATTGTCTAGTCTTCCTCTGCAGGAGATAAGAACCTCTTCTAGGCTCCCGAATAGGTCCTCTGGCTCTCACACTCAGCCTTTTGCTGTCTGTTGACCACCTTTAGTTTCTCTTTATCCCTCTGTTGGGCATCAGTACAACTTGTTGGTATCCAGCCAACTCTTCTGTCCTTCTTGGCATTGGTTTCTCCAAATCTTTGAAGTGCCTAAATTATCACATTGGCAAGGACTTTCCCCTCCAACAAGATGTTTTCTCAGGTTGCCTCAGTGAATCTTCAGTTATTGGGCCGCCACCTTGTGCCAGGACTATTCGTGTTTCATGTGCCATTCAGGATGAAGTCCTGAGTACCAGCTGGGTAGTGAATGTGCCCATCCCCAAGATTTCTCAGACCACTTCCAGTACCACATGGGTTAGTTCAGGTCCTCTGAGAAGCAGGTACTAAGATGGGATTAGATGTGCAGGAGATTCATTGGAAGAACCAACTGTGAAGGGTCAAGAGGGAAGGAGCAGCAGAGGGCAAGGAAGGCCTTCAGCCCATGATACAGGGCTGACCTCTAAGAAAGGAGAGGCAGAAATGGAGGATTAAGACCAAAGAGTTTAGACAGTACAGTTCTGAGGAAGTTTTGGTCAGATCAGTGAGGAGTCCCTGAGCAAGGCTGCCCATCAGGAGAGTCCTCGCCTGAGACCATTGAGCTAGTAATTTTGGAGTTGAGATTCAAACCTAGGGTCTTAAAGTCCATGCTGTTTTTGTTCCACCACAGCTGCTGAAAGTTCTCATCCACTAGTTAGAACTGGCAGTCCCCTGACATTTCGGGCTTCTCCCTGTGATTTTCCCAAGGACTGGATTCAATGTTGTATCTTTTCTAAGGTTCACTGGTGTTTATCACATCCTGGATCCTGTGGGTTACCAGGCTCTCAGCCATTTATTCAGGTCTTCTGGTCTCCTGCAGTCAGGAGACTAGAAAATTTGGACAAAGAAGGTTAAGAAACATGAAAGGATGGCTAAACTCCAGGTTAATAGATAAGAACTTGGTTGACTCTGAGGAAGGGAATTAATATGGAACTGAGTTTTGTACCCTCTATCCTGACACACATGTTTGCATGCGTGTGTGGGCACACATAAACACACACACACACTTTCCTGCATGCATCTCCACTTATTCTTCACCCAATGAACTTAGGCTCTGGCAGCAATCTGAGTGAGGGTAGGTGGTGTATAGGATGGAAATGATGTCTTTGAAATCACAAAATGCTTACAGATATGGAACTCAGACAGATTAAGTAACTAGCCAAAGTCACTCAGCTGCCTTATGGTGGTTGTAAAACCTAGGACAAATGGAAAATCATCAATAAAGTGAGACCCTGGTCCCTAGTGTCTTAAGTCTGCCTCCCCTCACATCCCCACACTTTGTGGCAGGTGGTCTTGGAGAGGAAAGAGCACAAGCTTTGGAGTTAGGCAGGCAGGGGCTCTAAATGACTGCCAATTCCAAACATGTGTCCTTGGGCAAAATAAGTTCTCAGCCCTCAATTTCCTCATCTGTGAAATAGAGTTAATTCTACCTAATTTATAAGATTGATAAGATATTTAAATTTGTACATGCAAAAGCAGCTAGTACAGACTGAACACATGGTAGGCACTTAACAAATATTCGTTGCCCTATTAGGAAGACACTGTAGTGGCGGACAGAGCCACTTTCTGAGTCTCCCAGGGCAGAGAGTAACTTATCAACAGAGGCCTTCCCCGTGCATCAACCTCAAGGTTGATATTTGGAAGGCAGTTGTACCAATAGCAATTAATTTCCTCAGTCCTGGATTTCCTGTTAATTATTCTGAAAACATACTCACATTCCATCAACAAGCCTGCTTTCAAAATTATGGCCATTTTTCATCCTTAATAAAGTCTCCTTCTTGCCTCCTCCCTTTGTTTCACAATTGAAAACATCTTAATCCTAGAGAATTTAAAGAATATGGGAAATAGGAAGCATAGAGCTCCTTTCTCCACTCTCTAATAATAATCACCCCCTAGAAGAGAAACTGACCTTTCTTCACCTATTGGGTGCAGGGACTTCACATTCTCTGCCTTCCCTAACCTTCACACCAAGGCTCCATGTCAGTGATGGTTGGGTTGTTATCCACACTTCAGAAATGATGAAACTGAGATTGAGAGAGGTTATTTCCTTTGGCCAAGATCACACAATAAATGTTGTCAGAGTCAATATTTGAGCTCAATCTGTCTGATATCAAAATCCATGCTTGTGTTAGATATGTGTCATTTCTGCCTAAAAGCACACACACACACACCACATGCACATGCATGCACACACAGTTTACTGCCTCCTGTTTCTGGTCTATTGTAAGAGAAGGAAGCACCTCCCTTCTCCGTCAGCTTCTGACCTCCATGCTTAGAGCCGTTGTCTCCCCCTGATCCAAGTAAAGGCCAAGAAATGGTAGTTGTGAATTAAGCTTATTTCTTTGTAGGCAAGAAAGCTGTTGTGTTAAATACAACCTAAAGGATTTTCCTCAGGCCAGTGGGCTAGCTCAAAAACAGTAATGATGTTATTTGAGGCTGATTAGAAGAATCAAAAGCTCTTTGTGAGTGGGGACCATGTCATTTACTTTCTTTGGATCCACATAGAGCTGAGCCCTTATAAATTAATGAAATAAAAGACAATAAATCAGAAAGCATCGTGGAAGTGAAGAAAGTTCTTTGCAGAAGGTTAGGTCATCTTGGGGATCCAGCACTGCCACTGATTTGCTCTGTGACTAGAGAAATTCACTTGCCTTTGCTGATCCCCAGTTTCCTCATCTCTAGAGTGAGAGGTTGAGCAGAACAATCCCCAAGCTCTCTTCATTGTGTCTGTGGCATTCAGCCATGCCTTTGGGACTATGATGTCTTCCAGCCAAATTTCCATGCTTGGGGACAGGACGCTGCATTAGTTTGCATCTCTCTTACCAGTCACCTACATTGGAGGGCAAAAATCTGAGAGGGCAGATTTTAAAGGCTGGGGGAGCCTCTTCCCTCATTTACTCTATTTGCAAACAAATAGATTCTTCTATGCAAAGAAGGAGAAATCCACTCATTTCAAAATATCTTTCCCAAAGATAACAATATACACTAATTTTCCTAAATATTTCAGAATCCCATTTCTACTGCCAAGTAAACCTTCCTTCAAAGAACTCTGATGGTCAAGGATGAGTCAATACTATTTCAATCAGAGTGAAGTCTACCTTTGGGTTTGAGTGTAGAGGAAAAAGACACTGAAAGGCAATCCTTAGTTTTCCTTGTGATTTTAGTTCTGAAGGTGAAGGGAGGTATTGCTGGTGCCTTGCAGGCATCTTTGTCGCAGCTGAGAATCATCTCCCTGACCAGTTAGATGAATTTTAGTTACTAGGAAGGTATGCAAATATCTCTTAACTGCATCTAACTGTTTAAAGTGCCTTTGGATCAGAGTTGGAGCCAAACTCTGAAAAAGAACACCATCTATCAAAACACTTCCTCTTTCTGAAGGGAAGAATAAGTGATGATTCCCAATACACATCAGGGAGGTTGTTCTCAAAATGGTAATGAGGCATCACTAGGTAAATGTTGGCTGGAAATAGTAGGAAACAAAACATTTCCAGGCAGTCCAACCTATGGGCATGGATGACTTCAGGGAAAAGAGGCTAATCTAAAGGCAGGGGAACAAAATATACCCAGAAAGGATAAGGCATTGGGGAAGAAATTCCAGATTTGGTTAGATCTGGTGAGCCTCAGACTGGGCAGAGGCTGAGAATATCATGCAACATCCCTGAACAAGCAAACAGAGAAAGATGTTTCTACTTGTGGGGGACTGGAATTGGCCACCCCAAGATATGTCTCTTTGGCATGAGGATTATTTGGGGCTGGTTACTTTTAATAAATTGCAAGTCAGGAAAGCAACTCTGAAAAGTAGAGTTTACTTACCCTTTGTTAAGAGACATTTACATCTGTAAAGGAAATCTCCATCTGTAAAGGTGTCTCCCTCTCTGTACCAGGAAGGAGGGATGACCTTATCTCTACAAACTCTTAATCAATGCCAAAGGCAAGGACTTAAATCTGCATCTTATTTACTGTACTTATGTGGCAATCTCCCATGATCGACTATCCCTCCACCCCCAACATCCTCCTTTGTTGTTAGCTTAAGATGATATTTAAGGTGGTGGCTTCAGCCATTTTGGCAAGTTGCTTAGCTTGCCTGAGCCTCTCCCATGCATACATATTATAAAGCTTTGTTTAATTTTCTCCTGTTATTCTGACTCATGTGAATTTAATTCGTTCTCTGGCCAGAAGAACCCAGAGAGGGTAGAGGAAATGTCTTCCTCCCCTACATAAGTAAACTCCTGTTTTATTGTTCTTGTCCCAATCTTTTCCAATGTACCGTGAAGAAGAATAACAGTAGAAGAAACTGGCATGACATTCCTGTCAATGTAGGAGCCAAACACAGGAGACTCACTGTGTGAGAGGAAGGCCCACGCCCCAGGGTGGTTCTCTGCCCTTGCTCCTTGACCCAGTGCTCTTGTGCAGGACACAATGCACACAACAGTGCATGACAGCCATGGACTCTCACAAACCCTCAGAGGTGCCATGTTTTCTCTTGAATTAGGAACTTATGCCAGCCTGGAGCACTCTCTACCCCTCCTCCAGCCCTTTGCTGGTTTGCTGCACATTCACCTCTTAGACGTCTGCTTAGACATCACTTCCTTGAGCTGCAGCCTGGGTTGGATGCCTATTTCAAGCGTACCCACCTTACACTTGTAACTGAATTGCAGTTGCCTGTTCTTTGTATCTTCCCTGTGATTGGCAGCTGCTATAGGCCACTAATGGTATGTTTCTTCAGTGCTATCCATGAGGCACAGATTGGACACCTGGTAAGTGTTTCTTGCAAAATGAAAGGAAAGGTGAGGGGAGGAGGAAAAGAAGAAGAGACAGAGAGAAAGGGAGAGAGGAAGAGAAAATGAAAGAGGAAGTGGAAGGAGAGGAGAGATATAGGCAGAGAGAAGGAAAAAGGAAGAGAGCAAAGGAAAAGTAGAAAAAGAGGAGAGAGAAATGAGGAGAAAGAAAGAGAGGAAAAAAGAAAAGACTCGGCTGCTCATGAGGTGGAGCGGGCTTCCCTGAGGGCCTTGCCTGTCTCACTGGCCTTCTTCTCCTTCCTCCCTTCCCACTGTCAACATCAACACAGTCCATCTAATGAAAGTCTGTGTCTCCGACAGAACGAGCTTGTGCAAAACCTTTTCACCTACGAGAAATGCAGCAAACCAGGGTCTTGCTTCTCTCCTCTCCCAGAAATATGTTCTGGGATTTCCATCAACAATGTCAGGCCCAAATCTGGGGAGTAGACTCAAGCCCGCTGAGACCACTGGTCATGGGGGTCTCCTCATCCGAATTTAGTAAGATCGTTCTAATCCGTGGAGAGCTAGGAGGCGGCTGCAGGCTATGCGGGCTGCAGAGCAAATTGTTTTCCAAGCTTATTAAAAGTGCTTCCTCAGGGAAATGTCCTTTTTTGGCCGGAGCTAGGGCTTGCAGTCTTGTTCTGGGGCCTCCTGTTTAGTGGTATGTTCTGGAAAAGTGTTTGGGGTCTGGGATGTCCCACCAGGCTGATGAGAGAGAAATTCACCTGGTTGCTGGGGGTTTGAGAATTGTATTTAAGTTTTCATTTAAATTTGTGATTTTTAACTTGCAACAGCATTACCTGGGGAGCTTGTTTGAAATGAGCAGTCTGAGGTCCCGACCCCATAGATTCTGATTCAGTAGGTTTGGAGAGGACCTGGGATTCTGCCTATTTAACAGCCATTCTCCTCCTGCTTAATTCTGATGCAGGGCCTCAGGGCCCTTAGGGAGGGGGAGAGGGGAGGCTGTGTGCTGGCAGCTCTCAGTGCAGTGAATACTCCCTTGCTGACTTGGGTCTCACCATGAGGAAGAAAGAGGCTGTTTGTAACTCCAGCCATATGGTCTCTGGAGAGAGGACACTGACCCTTTCTCACCTGGTGACCAGCCCTTGGTAGGTTTGCAGTTTCCTCTTTGGGCCTTCATTTTCTCCCCTCCAGAACTATTCCTTCTTGCAGGGGAACCGGGTCACACATTTTTGTTACCTTCTAAGATGGCTCCACGAGGGGATGGGAGGACGTTACTATTGCCTCCAGTGAGGACACAGACGTTGAGGGTGAACTAACAGCTCTGCACTGAACTGGCTGCTTCCAGGGAAGCTGCAGCCTAGGCAGTAAGTTAGACACTTTGTTGGAGAAGGTGGGTGGGGGGTGGGAGGTAAGCTGCCGAAGATCCCTCTGGTGGTTCATCAATGTGCACTAACAAGGACAGACTGAACAGGGAGGGGAGTGGCAGGCAAGGGTGGGAGAAGAGAGGACAAGTGAGTGAAGTGGGAGCTGAGATCCCCGCATCCTTATCCTCTTTCAGCTGCAATCACCTGTGAGACCAGCCTCTGGTGTGCAGAGCTTCCATTTGCTCCTACAAAATGGAGAGCCCGCCACTGATGAACTCAGCGTTGAGTTCTTTTTTTCTACACTGTCTTCTCTGAAGCAATGCTTTTTGTTGTCATTTGTTTTCTCCTCTTCCACTTTCTCCTCTCCTGCAGCTTTGTTTCCCATTTCCAAGAGACTGCTATTGAATTAGTGAGTTCTTTTAAAAAATAACTTTTAAAAGTTGTGTGCCCTTCGACAGATGGTGTAGTCAGTCAGTTCTTTATTGCTTCCCCTGATTACAAAAACCAAGAGAAGTGACTGATCAAACTGTAAGACCCTCGACTCTGGGAAAGTGAGCAGAACGCTCCTCCGAGGCCCCGCCCCCCTGGTCTGGACCCTCCTCCCAACACATCTTCTACCACACCTGCTCCTGCGGCCCCAGCCTCTTCTCCACCTCCGGCCTCAGCGTATTTTCATTTGCTCTTCCATCTCCTCCCCCAATGGCGCCAAGGCTCCCGGGCCCTCTTATTGATTTAAGTCTATGCTCAAACGTTTCCTCTTTAGAAAGCCTTTCCTTGACTTCCCCATCTGACACAACTCTCCCGTTACTCTAGATTCCCCTACCTGGCTTTATTTTTCCTTCAGTGCACTTTAACCAGTGCTTCTCAAAGTTAGCTGCAAGTCAGCTCCACTTGGGGTCAATCATGTGATATCCAAGTTCCAATCCCTGATTTAATTGGTCTGTGGCGGAGGATCTGGTATTTCTTTAAAAAGCTCTCCAGATAATTCTTATGTGGAACCAGGGTTGAGAACTTCTGCCTAAGCATTGTTATATATTTGCTGTTTGTCTCAACTATTCAAATATACAGTAGATTTAAAAAAAAAAAGGCCACAAATTCTTCCTCAAACTGTGTACATGCCATTTGCAATGTATCTTTGAAGGATCTCCCATCAAGAGATGGAGTGCCCCTTACATCTGGGCTGGCCTTGTGACTGGCTTTGATCAGTAGAAGTTGTAGGCATGACATTATAGAACTTCTGAGACTAGCCTACTGAAGGAAGACAGGCCATGTGGAGCAGACCTAAGCTGCCCCAGCAGAGGCCCCCTAGACCAACCAGCTGATAGTTTATACCACCTACCAGATGGGAGCCAGTCCGTCTTAGACCATGCTGCCCCAGTCAAGGCACCAAATGATTGCAGTTGAATGAGTGACCCCAGGTGAGACAAGTAGAACAGCTCAGCTGCCCCTAGCCCAGATTGCTCACCTACAGAATTTAGAGCAAATGTTTGTTGCTTTAAGCCATTAAATTTTGGAACCATTTGTTATGAAGCAATAGATGACTAATACAGAATGTAAGCTACATGAGGGCAGAGACTTTATGGGTTTTTGTTTTTTGCTTATTTTCACTACTGCATCCCCATTACCTAGATCAGTGCCTATCAAGGCACATAGTAGGTGCTCAATAAATATTTTCTAAATGGATCAATAATATCTGATGAGACTTTACAAGGAGCTGTTTTGCACTTTGCTGAGTTCAGCCGGCAGCATGGGAGACTTCCCTCAGTACTTAGAGTCAGCTAGTAAGACAGAATAGTCTCCTCTCTCTTCCCTCCAGAAATCTCTTAAAATGCTATGGGGAAGCACTCCTTTCTTGGTGGGTCATTTCATCAAAGGATCCTTTAGCATAAATCTTTGCCGATTCAGGAAATGTTTTCTCCTAAATTCTCAGCTCAAACACTCCTTAGTTCAGAGTATTATAAAAAGTGACTGCTTCTTCCAGTCTTGCCCTGAGAAGAGCATCAGGGTAACCAAGGACGTGAGGATCCTGTGGTCAGGTGGTCAGGGGTGTGGGAGGGGCTGGGCACAGTGAGAATAAAGCATTTGTGAAAACCGGTAAACTGGCTGCTGACACTGATTCAGTTGCAGTCTCTATTACAAACAGACTGTGTGTTTTGGTAAAAGCTCTGTGCGGAAGCCAAAAGGCTTCTTCTCAGCAGGAAGAGGAACTAAGAGAGGGTTCATGGAGTGACTGAACCTAGAACTGCACACTCAGCTAGTGAGCTGGGCTCTCCCTGAAGCAGACCTCGACACTAGGATCTGCGTGATCTCAGGAAGCACGGGTTGGGAAGCGAGGAAGTGAGAGGGAAGGGAGGGAAATCAATAAAGCCTATGTCAATGAGCAGGCTACTGTGGGCAGCTGGAGTTCAGTCCTGCCGGGGATCTCTGGCGCATGGTGGAGAACACGATTCAGACTTACCCCTATCAGAAAGCAAGGAAGCTGGGAGATGCACCCACTTATTTCGGGCCTTCTCTATGTAAGAGCTTCACCAGCTCCTGAAGCCAGAGAGAGCCCTTAGGCAGAGCACAACAGGGTTGAAGGATCGTGAGTGCATGGGCATCTGAGTGGAACAATGACAGACTCTGCTATCAGGACGATTAATTTCCCAAAGAGCCCATCCTGAGCAACACAGCTCCTGAAGGAAGCTGGGTAGCTGGCAGGTGGGATCTGCTGGGCCCTGGGAAGGCTTTATCCAGGCATTTGCCCTGGTCTTCCCACAATGGTTACTTTCCCTTCCTTCTCAAGGTACCTCTTCTGCCTAAGCATTCTAGCCTTCAGATCTTCAGAGCTGTCTTAGGGTGGCAGCCCCGAGGAGAGTGGATGGTGGGAGGAAAGAGTGGCATCATCTGGTTTGATATCACAGCCAACACTTACTGAGTGCCACCTATGTGCTAAACAAGGATTATGTCATTTAATTCTCAACACTGTTGTGAGAGAGATATTGTCATGAAACAGACTTTGTGTCTGAGAGAACAGGCACAAAGAGATAAAATGATTTGCCCAAATCACAGTTAGATGAATTCAAATCCCAGTTCTGTCTCCGGATCCCACCACACTCTTGGCTGTTACCCTAGATTGCTTCCTATAATAGGGAAAATAACAACGAGTTCAAGGTCAGACATAAATTTATATTCTAGGGCAGTCTCTGGGTAGCTGGATGACTTTGAACAAGCCGTTCAATTTCTCTGAAACTTGGTTTTCTCATCCATAAAATGGGCTTAAGAATCCAACCCAGTGAGGTATATAGCAGGAGTAAACAGGAACATGTGTTTTGGTGGCTGGCACTTAGGACGTGCTCCACAAAACTGTGCTCTCTTCATACTATGTGACTCAGCCTTTTCTCAAGGGAACATCTTTCTTCTTCTTCTCAGTGGTGCTTAGGGGGCGCTTCTTTGGGATTTTTGATCCAAGAGTTCCTGTAGCTCTTGCTTCCCTGCTAGGCAGTGAGCTCCTTGAGTCAGGGAACCAAGTTTGGCCTTTTGTTATCGTTGTCTTTATTTCTCTAGAACATGGCTTTAGTGCTGGCACCCAGTTAGTACTTGATAATGACTCCTGATGCTTCTTTTTGTTAATAAGTAATTTACATAAGAAGAATTTTGAATACAGAGAAATATACAGACAGCCTGATTCTGGTATCTCAGGAGGGCATTTTTTATGCTGAGATCCATACTAGCCTTCAACCTAAGTGTTTGAGGCTTGTAATCAGTAGTAAGGACCACTGTCACCAAGCTAGACTCTTGTCGTAAATTTTAGCCAGTCTTTGGGGTCAACTTAATGAGTTTCACTCAATTCTCTTAGAGCCAGTATCTTCATCAGGAGGGACGCTGCAAGAATATTGATAGCAAGGAGCATTTATTGGGCTCACTATGGTAAATACTTTACAGGTATTGCTTTGTTTACAGCATACCCAAAACCTAAGATCTAGGCAGTATTATTATAATTGAGGAAACTGAGGTACAGAGAGGATAAGTAACTGGCCCATAGTAACACAGCTAGGAGTGGGTGGAACTTGATTTGAAATATGTCTCTCCTACATGTTTCAGTGGGCTCTGCTGATATTGGGTTCTTGTAACTCTCCTTTTTCCATTCTTCTGTAGCTCCCCAACCTCCTCCCCTTCTGGTGAGCGACACAGTCCATCCTATAGGTAAAGTAGGAGCTTGTAGGGCTGGTAGATATCCAACTTTCTCAGAATGACCTTGCAGATCATTGCTGAGAACCACTGTGTCAGCTACTAACTGACATTATGGTAATATTTACTCATTTATTTGCTTATTTTCTGTCTTTCTTTACTAGAAAATAAGCTCCAAAAATGTTTATTTTGTTCACTGCTATATCCCCTTGTGAAGAACAGTTCCTGCCACATAGTAGGTGCCCCACAAATGCTTGTTAAGTGAATGAATCCATTGTTTGTGGATTTCATAGTTTAATTATCAGAGGAGCCGTCTTGTCTCTAAGCTATTGAAGGGTACTTTGCTCTTCCCTGCTGTCTCCCTGTAAATTCACATCATCACCACATTTTATCCTCAGAGATTCTTGTGCTTAACTGGTGAGGTCATGTGTGAAGCCACAGAGCATGTTAGATGTGTAACCCTTGTAAAAGCAGGATCTTATATGTCCCAGTCTCTGTGGAGGTGTGATTTGAGAACCCTGTCCAACACAAAGAGAATTATAAAAAAATATGATACTCTATTTATACTATAAAAAGGAAGCTCAATTTTTACTTGTGTCCCTTGAGGAACATTAAATTTGATCCAATTCATAATCTATAGCAATGTTTCTGAGAGGCATCTACTTTCTGCTTCTTAATTCTTTCCCAACGGCTGTGGCTTTCGTATCCCCAAAGCCTTTCTCGGTGTCTAGCCCCTTTGGCTCTTCTCTCTTCTTCCTCCCTTACTACTTGCTGAGACTTGTTGCCTCAGTCTTCTGGTCTTCCCTCCAGCTTCTTTCCTATGTTATCATTTACAAGCTGTATAATGTTGGACACGTAATAAAGACTGTGTTTGCCTCAGCTTTCTTGTAAGTTGGGCATTTCATCCTGTGAAAGAGTCACTCTGAGGATTAAGGAGTCATACTTACAAAATGCTTAGAACAGTGCCTGGTGCACAGTAGGCACTCAATAATCTTGGCTGCTCTTCTTCTTCTTAGTGGTAGCAGCAGTAACGGCACCATCTAACTCCTGATTGGACACCGCTAAGTATCTGAGAATCAATGGACTAAAATGGAAACTCTGGAGACAGCAAAGGGAAGGTATAAATCTTAGTGGACAAGGTCAAATATCTCTCTTTGTTTCATATAGGTATGGGAGAGTGGTGGACAGGGAGAGGCGGGGAGAGGTGGAAGCTTCATTACAAAATCCTGCACCTGTCAGACAGACACCAAGTCCTAGAAGCATTTAGATAGTAGAAGAATTCTCTTCTCTTTGTACGTATTGGTACGTGTTTTCAGTTTTGCCTATTCTTTAAAATGATCCCTCTTTTTTGGACCATCCATCTTTAAATATTTTAAATCTTCCCCAACACTGTCTTGAGACTCTCTGCTTGTACTGTCTGACCTTCTGGTTTGATTTTCTTATTTCATTTTTATAGCTTTTCCACTGATCGCAGTGTTAAGTCTCTCAGAGACTCTTCTGAAGGTCTTTTCTTGGCAATTTTCTTGCCACGTGATACCAAAAGCATCTTTGTAAGCTGTCTGCGGCACTGGGGAGAGGCAGGATCAGGCCAGACCAGTTTGTTTTCTTCTCACCTGTGTTCTGTGTTCCAGCAATGACAGGGCACAGGATAAACTACACAGAGATAATTGCCGGAATCAGGGCAGCAGCCCATGCCTGGTGCCCCCGACCACATCCGTGAAGCCCACCAGAGAAGTGGTTTGATTGCAGTATGCATGAGAGAGGCAAGGCTAAGAGGCCCAACTTGGTCTGAGCCCAGGGTGGAGACTACATAAATCCTAATTTGGAAAGGACTATAATTGAGTCTATCTGGTTTCTCTTTCCAATGTATAAATTGGAAGTAATTTAATGGAATTTAGCATTTCAGGTTTAAAAGATATAGTCAGGAGAAGGGCTGGGATTTTGGTGTTATGAGCCTTGAATATTCTTTTTCTCTATTTATAGGATTTCTGTTTCCAACCATATTTTTCTCATAACACAAATACAGTCTGATTTAGAAAGGAGGAGTCCTCATTTACAAACTTACAAATAAGATACAATCAGAAAGTGTTGATTTCCTTCTTCATTTTATTCTAAATTTAAAAAAAGATTTTTTAAAGTTGAAACTCTCCGGGGTGCCTTGCATGTCTGTTTCAGAGTATTAACTCCCTGCTCAAGTCTTATAGGAGTTAGGGTGGCGTGGAGGGAAGAATCGAGAAACTGAAATCCAAGGCAGTGGGAACCACTGCCGGGAGATGCTCAAGGTGAAATGAAGATGAAAATGTGTCTGAATTTTAACTTAATGCAAAAGGGAAACACAGTAAGCTGGGCAGTGTGTGAGGAATTTAACACATATCCTTGTTAATCTTGCAAGGAGAAGCACGGCTAGTCCCCACTCATCTGATGAACTTTCAGAGACACTCATGTTTTCTTGAGGTCAGGGAAGCATGTGGGAGCAGATGGAGGGATGAAGGCAGAGAGAGAGATCTTGGTGGAGTAACTCAAGAGCACCCAACTAGATCCATATCTAGTTAGTAAGTCCTCAACATGGTGGGCACTATCATCCTGCCCCCTTTTGACACTTTCCTAGGTGTTTCCCAAACTTTTCACTATGTTGTCATGTCCAAGAGGCCATAGAGTGAGGTGGTTAAGAACTTCGGTTCTGCAGCCCGTCAACCTAGACTTGAGTCCTGCATACATGGCTTACAGTTTCCATCACCTTGGGCAAGTCATCTGAAATCTCTGATTGGGAAGATGGAGATATTAAATACATCATGCTGCTCTAAGGAAAATTCAATAGTGTGTAGAAGGCACTTAGCACAGAGCCTGGTACTGGGTAAGTGCTGCAATTATTTCTTTGATTGTTGTTATTATTAATTTTCCCTGGGACACACAAGAGGATTTCTCTTTGAAAAGTGGAAGTTTCCACGGCTGTGTCTAAGTAGGGACGTGGTTTGCAATCCCATCCACCTCAGCTGGGGCACAGGCATCAAATGGAAACCTGAGCTGCAAACCCCCAGCTCCTCAGCGGCATTTGCCTTTTGCAGGAAGAGGATCTCTGTTGAGATAATTGTGCCTTCGCTGCCACCACTGAATGAGAAGCAGTGACTCACCACTGGTCATTTGCTTCCCACTCACTTCCACTGCAGAGGAGCTGTGAACCCTACAAATAGTTTGCTCTGAGCACAGAGCAGTGGGGCCTGGTTGGAGAGTGAGCTCGGTGGGGTTGGAGCTGAACTTGGTTAGCCCAGCCCAGCAGGAGCCACTCCCCACTCCCCCAGTTGAGTACTCCCTGGACATCGCTGCCTCTGCTTGTGTATGTACTAGAGTTAGACAGACCAGGTCACAAGTCCACTTACTAGCTCTGTGAAAGCCATGAGCTCTTCTGTGAAGTGGAGGTAATAATGCTGTTTACCTCACTGGCTTATAGTCAAAATCAAATAAGATCTTGGCACAGTATAAAAATTCAGTTAATAGTAATAATTATTGTGTTGGTACGTCAGCCTAGAATTCCCCCTCCTCTCCCTTCTCTCCTTCGCCTTCTCAGTGTCTGGCTTACGTCTTCTCCAGATGACACTGGTCACCGTGAACACTCCCTCCCCTCGCTTCACTCCATTCTCTTTATGTCTCTCATCAGCATCTGTGGATCCTATTTCAAAAGCACTCTTGTCTATGAATTTTATTATTTTAAAAATTACCTTATTAAAATTCATATTGTGGAAATATTCATTAAGTAATGAATTCAATCATTTGTTAAAAAATACATATTGAATATTGGCTATGTATGCACCCTTCTAGATGTTGATGATCTGCCATTGAGGAAAACAGGTGAAACCCTGCCTTCATGAAACTTACATTCCAGGGATGAGATAGACACACAAACATATAAAAGTATCTGCACAAATAGGTACACAGTTAAAGAATAAGAATAAGACAGCCCACTTGGTGCCTATCTCTCAAGTGAAGACATAGAACATTTCCCCTAGAAGGCCCCTGTGTGTCCCTTCTCAGTTACGCCCTTCTCCATTTCCCCCAAGCCCAAAGGACCCAATCATCCTGGCTAGTGTGTTAATGACGTCCTTGCTTTGCCTTATGATTTTACCACCTGCATATTCAACACTCAATACTACTTTATTTGGTTTTGCATGTTTCAATGACATATAAGTGGATACAGTACCTGCATTTTTCTGTAACTTACTTCTTTCACTCTATATTATGTTTTGGGGTTCATCTTCATTGACACTTAGAGTTGTAGTTCACTCAATTGTCACTGCTGGATAGTATGACTTCCCCACACTTTATGTGTACATTCTACTGTTGATATATATTTTGGTTATTTCACTTAAAAAAATCATTATCATGTTGCATTGACCATTCTTGAAACTGTCTCCCAGTTCCCACATATAAGAGTTCCTGCAGGAGTGAAACTTCTGGGTCATTTCTTCATCCACTTGATAAATTTCTAGAAGATGGGGCCCCTTGTCTTGGTAGCTTATTGCTGCCTTTCACAGATGAGAGTTGGTTTAAGGGAACTGGAATGAATTTGGTTAATGTTGAATTTCATGAGTTTCTGGTTAAATTTGGCCTTGACAGGAAGAAGGAAATTGCAAGATAAGTCATCCACAGATTTCATTTCCTAAATAGGAAGGAAGCCTTCAGAAGAAGGGAATATGAAAGTAGCAGGTCTTCAAAATGGATGGAAGAAACACAAGTCAATGTGGTATTATGCAAGGACTTCAGCCTGCAAACTTCTTAAAGGTCGGGACCACATCTTGTCATAAGTGGCAACAATAACGGAGGGGAACAATGTCCACCTCAAGTGAGAGTTAGAAATTGAGGGGAATGTGTGTAGAGTGCCTAGTCCCATGTCAGTCACCATATATTAAGTGTTGGGTCCACTTTTTTTTGCTTTCCAGCTCTATCACTGACTAGCTCTGTGACCTTGAATGTTACTTCATCTCCCTGTATCTCAGTTTCTTTCTCTGTAAAATCCCACCCACGAAAGCAATTTGAATAGCCAGGTGCCACAGTTTAAAGAAGAAATGAAGTTCCCAGGTCTTCAAAGTCACTATCATTGGTAGGAAGCCATGGGAATGAGCAAACCAGCTGAAGGAAAATATATTTCTTATTGATCTCTCAACACAGGCTATCAGGCCAAATCAGGAACAGGTTTACACACTGCATCAAATGATTCCTTACTGTTGGGCTGCTCAGAAAGATCCTTATATTTCTCCAGGTCAAGAAGAGCAAGGACAAGTATCGCTTTCCATCCTGGTGCCCAGATGGAGAGCCTCAGAGTCCCTCGTGCCCTGGGTACTAGACTGGGGTTTCTGGCATCACCAGTGGAGCAGACTGCAGGCTCAGGCCGCTCAGAGGCAACCTAAGCCATTAGTGCAGCCAGGCAATAAGGAAAGGATTGCAGGGATTGGAGGCGTGTGCAGAGGAAGGCTCTGGCAGAACAAAGTGGCATCTACAGGCCTCCCCGGGCCATGCAGAGCACTTCACATCCGTGATCCAGGTCAAACAGGGCTGCGAAGGTTTGCTGTTGCTTTGGCTGTGCCAGCACAGAGGAAATAAGCCTGGCTTACTGCACTCAGGAGAGTATCCTGTCCCGAGATGCAGGGCTGATGAACTCTAAAGTCCCATTTCCCTTGCAGAGGGGCCAGCAACTCCTCTCCTCTTTGCAATGGGATTTCCTCAGGGGAATCGGGTCCCTAGTTTCTCACAGTAGGTGGCATCCACTGACTAGGCTGGCAAGAAGGCTGCATGTTGGCTAAGAGGGATTTCTCCTACTTTGGGGCTCAGAGTATGGGCCAGAAAAGCATTTCTTGGTCTCAGAGTCCCTTGGGAGCTTCACAGATGGGAAACTTGGCCTCACAGTTGCTCTTTAGGCATTTGCCCTGTTTGAAATAAGCAACAGAGCAGCTTGGCTTTCAAAGGGCATCCAAGGCCTGGGGGAGTGGCTCTCCAGATGGTGGCAGAGCAGCCAGCAGCAGTCTCAGCATGGGGCTGTGGTGGCTCAAGCTGCTTAGATATGCCAGATCACAGAGCACCAAGAGCCCCAACCTTCTGTTGCCCCTCTTCTCTGGAAAGTATGGATGATTTCTCCCTTCAGGATGGAGGAACTTCTCCTTTGGGGCCTTCTGAGGCTACATAGAGAGAATGGGGCAATGCTTCCTTTATCTGATGGTCCAAAAAAATTTACAGAAGGTTAACAGGAAAAACCATCTTCAATGAGAGAAGAGGCACTCCTACTCAGCTTCAAGGCCTCTTTGGCCTTCAGTTCTGCTCTATGAGGTGTCTCCCTTACCCCTAGGGCTCAGCTCAGCAGGACTTGACTCGTTCAGTTCAGAATTGTCTGTCCCTAACCTCTCCTACACTATGAGCCACCAATGAGATCCTCAACACCCAAACTCCCAGACCTTTCCCTGCAGGAAATGGCCCTCCTAGGTTGCCCTGAGGCCTGTCCTGCAGAAGCAGTTAACGCTTGTTTGGCATTCTTAGCCATAGGTGTTTGATCTAGGGGGTTGAGGCAACATGGGGGGTCGGTGGGGCATGATCTTGGGGGTTACAGAGAGTGGTGAGAATCCTGGTTCTGCCACTTCCTAATTATGCATCTTGGGCAAGTCACTCAATGATAAAATAGAAAAAGACTCATAAGCTTCATAGATTGTTGTGAGGATTCAGTGAGATTTTCTAGAGAGACAATGGGAGAGAGAGAGAGAGAGAGACAGAGAATGAGCTAAGCACAGTGCCTAAGTGCCTAGTTGGTAGTAAGTGTTTGATAAGAGGAAACCATTATTCTTCTGATGGAAAATGCTCATGTGCACAAAAACAAATTTTTCAAAGGTTTTAAGTAATTTCAAGAGGATTCTAGGTTAAGAATCCTGACCACAGATCATCAGATCCAATGACTCTGTTTTTTTTAGATTAGGAAAGAGGCCAAGCCCCAAGAGAAGTGACTTCCCCATGGTCACTTAGCCACTTAGGAGCAGAGCCAGAGCTGGGAACTGGAGCTCCTGACTCCAGTGCTCTTTCCCTGGCCTTTTGCCTTAGGAGGAAACAAACAGGCCTCATGGTATCACCTACCATCTGCTAAATGAGAGTGGTTGGCAAGAGATTCTCCTTACACTGCAGGGAACAGAAAATTGCTCAATTCATTTCCCTGTAGACAGTGGTGAAAATCTCATTCAGGAGAAAAATGGGAGTGTGTGGGCGATCAATCTGATGCCACCCTGATGTACCTAACAACCCTCACAGAGGACAGCCCCAGTGTAACGAGCTTTCAGTTCCTTTGGGCTCCATTTGTGCTAGACATCTTCTGTTTGTCCCTCCAGATCGGCTCTTCATCATCTCGACAGTGTCCTCTGCCTCCGGAGGCTGACCTGTGTGGACCACACCAACAAGCTTCCTAGCCCTTTGGCTTACGGTTCAGTTCAGTCAATCAAGAGCCTCAACAGGAAATCAGAGTGAGGAAGGGAAGTAAGGATAGTAAATTACTTCCCTTCTTCTCTCTCTGTGAAGTCACCTCCATCCAGCCATATCACTCAACACGAGGTCACTGCTTCTCACATGGTGACCTGTTCTAGATGACTCTCTCCCTCAAGATTGACGTAATTCTTCCCTCGTCCCTTCAGGCTTACCGGTGATGACTCTCCTCTCTTATTAACCTCGGGGTGCTATACCCTCCTTTGTGGTTTTCCTATACTCAGCCCATAATATCTCTTAGGAAAACTGAGTCCTCAAGATATGGAGCCATGATCAGTTAAAATATAAGCCTTCATTAGAGTTGGTAAAGTTGATGGTGAGTCAAGGAGCTAACCTTGAATCCACAATCCTTGTTTTTATTCTACCTTTTCCTATTTTTGTCTTTCACAAAAAACTAAATGGTAAGGTCTTTGAGGACAAGAAATATGTTTTTAAAAAATTAATTTTTGTATTTACTAGTGTTTAATTGGCACCTGCTATATGTCAGACACTAATCTGGATGCTGGAAATGCAATGGTTACTAAGAAAGATATCATTACTGTAGTCAAAGGACATGTGGTCTAACCCGGGGCGAACTATGGCTGCAGGCTGGCTGCCTGTTTTGTTAATAAAGTTTTATTAGAACACATATATGCCCATTTGTTTATGTAGTGTGTATGGCTGCTTTCCAGCTACAAGGCAAAGTTGAGTAGTTGCAACAGAGATTGTATATCTTGCCAAGCCTATGATATTTACTCCCTAGCCTTTTACAGAAAGTTTTCTGACTCCTGGCTTAGCTATATACCATCCCAGTACCTGGCACAGAGGTAGGCAAAATTTTTTTCTCAACAATTACTTTATGGTTAGATCAACAGATTATTCACAGCTGAAAAGCCTCACCATTGTCCCAATAGTAGGAATAATCCTTAGTGGATTATTTTTAATCTTTGCATCTTAAAGAATTTGCTGAAATTTCTAGATGCTGTTGACATATGAACAATTTTCTTGCTTTTTTTTTTTTTTTTGGTGGATCAGTGTGAATTCAATACACCTGTGCAACTGTGCAAGCAGTTTCAAACGGGAAAATATTCTGATGCACGGTGTAGGGGGAGAGGACTGAATAGAACCTTGATTGCTCCCATTCCAGAATGTGTCATCTGGTTTTCTGCTGCTCTTAGCCTTCTCTAAATGCACTTATGCTGTGAATTTCTTTCCAACTTTTTGTTCATAAATACTTGAAGAAAAGCAATGAACTCAGAAGTCCCTTTTAACTATTTCCCTCTTGTTGGTCTTTAAAAGCACAAGCTTGTGGTTGTGGGATTCTCTGGGTTTGAGGCACAGTTAGAATGAAGGGAATAAAAGCCATGTAAGGTTCTGGCAGCGTTCATCCTCTGTGCAGCATCTCAGAATAACAGCCAAAATAACATTCAAATAGGTGCAAGCTGCTCTCTCTGTCTCCTTGTAGGTTCAGGATGTTTATCTTGTTCTGGAAACTCATACTGAGTATTATTAAAATTTGAAAAAAGAAATGCAACTGATTCTCCAAATAAATCATTTTTTTAAAAATTAAAATTAGAATGCTAATGAAAGAAGCTGTGGTATTCCCTAAAGATAAGGGAAGGACAGTGTTGTAGATATTCTAAGAAAGAGGAAGGAAAAAACAAAGAGAGGTCTAGGCATAGCTGTAGGCTGACAATTCCTACTTCGACTTATTCAGTGCCTAAAACTGGCTTACAAAAACTCTTCTGGACCATGAACGGAAAATATTATGAGTGGAAATTACCAAAATCCAAGGTATACTTATGACCTCTGATCATCTCAGTTATTTAGCATAATCAATTCAATCTGGTAGGAATTTACAAAGACCCTCCTGTATTCTAGCACTGTGATCATCCTAAGAAAATATGGTAATGATGCAGATAACAATGCCTTCCTCAGAGAGTTTACAGTCTAGGTGAGAAGGGTAAGGAACATGGCTACATATAAATAAAACACAGCAGAGTAATTTAATTGCCATACATAGTTTAAATGGGCTGTAATATTCAGTGAAAGCCAGAATTAATGAGAGATGGAAATAATGCAGGAAAGTTTTGGTTATTGAAGTTAGGCCTTGGAATAATAAGAAGAGAGGAGGATATTCCAGCAGATAGAACAGTGTGAGCAAAGGGAAGAACTTAGCTGAAGAGTTCTTTACGGTTGGATTATAGAAAACCAGCTCTTGGTAAAGAGGTAGGAATGATCACTCAGGATTTTAAATGCCAGTGTGAAAAGTTTGGGCTTATGTGTAGAAACTGTGGAACCATTAAGGTTCTGAGGAGTGGATTGGTATGCTTGAAACTTCTAAGACTGAGATGGAAGCTGTGTATATGATGGATTGGAGACATGAGAAATTAGAGGTGGGGAGGCCATTTAAATGTGGATTATAATACTCTAGGTGGGAACAAATGTGTTTATAGGAATGGAATTTCTATGGAGATGCCCTAGGCAGGCTTGGCACCTGTCAGAATAATAAGAAGAAGATAAGGGTACGTGATTAAGTGTCTGATTATGTGAAAGTGATTTACAGAGAGTGCTTTAACATGGAGAGACATGTAGTAATGTGTGTCCCAATCCAGATTGCAGCTAAAACAAACATACTAAAGAGGATGAATCAGTTAAAAAATAAACACATTTCCTGATCCTCTATACTTATCTATGTTATTTCCTTTAGGAACGAATTCAAGAATAGCCCTCCTTTAAGAAGAATTTTCTAGTAGGGCCTGCTTATGTTTGTTAAGCAATCAGAATACAAGCAATTGTGGAAATATTGCAGAGAAAAGGCAATGTCTTTTATGCCTTTGTTATCCACTAAATATTCTAGTATAGTACCAGGCATAAAGTGATACTATATGAGTGCAGAATGAATCATCCTGATAGACAACTTATGAAACAATAGGTCACATACGCATCAAAGCTAGCTGCCTAGAAGGGAGAGATGTGGAGAGAAGAAGTTCTCTAGGGTCAGGGAGATAACTTTCAGGTCCATCTGGACATAGTGCAGGAGAGTTCTTGAAAAATTCAAGAGTCATTACAGTAGTGGAAGATGGATTCTTAGGGAATCGGGAATGGTGCCTGGGGGGGTGGGGAATGATGACATTAGGGTGCTTTAAAGCTGCATGGGGTGGAAGTGGTGGAAGAATTCAAACACAGAAGGAAATGACATAAACAAGGTCAATTCTGGTGATTTTAATCAAAGAGGAATGATTTTTATTTGTGGGTTAATGGAAAAACATTTTGGGACATTAAAGGGTGGTAGGATATTTTGATTAGAACTATCTTCACAGAGAGCTATTAGGGGCTCTATAAGAGGATGTGACTGAAGACTGGGAAAGTTTCCAAAATTATTTCCCCAGACTTCCTGTGAGATTAAAGCTGCCACACACACACACACATTTGCTTTTGCTTGTGGGATGCAAACTACACAAAACTCACGTAACTCTAGTGCACTTATCACTTTATGTTGGAATATTAGAAGCATTCTTATTAAATCAGGAATAAGAGAATATGACTACTAAGATTGCTACTACTCAATGTTATAATGGAAGTTCTAGACAATGCAATAAGACATGGAAAAGAAGTAATAACTACCAGAAAGAGAGAGATACAGCTGATATTATTTGGGATATATATGAAAGCCTCAGTAGTTATTGAGGTCATCTTTGGGTTTTCTATGAGAACTCAGGAAATTTCAGCAAGTTAGACATCTCTCCCTCTCTTTCTCTATCATCTATCTATCTATCTATCTATCTATCTATCTATCTATCTGTCTATGTATGTATGTATGTATGTATGTATCTATCTATCTATCTATTTCCATATTCTAGTGATAGTTATAAAATATAATTTTCTGATGAACATGAAGAAAACTATAAAGCTTACTGAGAGAAAAGAAGACTTGATAAAATGGAAATATGCCATGTTTCTGTTTAGGAAGACAATAAATTCTTCATAAATTAATATAAAAATTTAGTGCATTCCCAACCAAACTTTTATGGAACTTGACAAATCAATTCTAAAATTCTTGTGGAATAAAAAATGTATAAAGATAGGTCAATTTTTTTAAAAAAACAAACAGTGATGGGTATATGAATTATTAAACATCAAAATATAGTATAAACCTATAATAGTGAATAAGATATGACATTGGAATAAAAATAGAAAAAATGGATCAGTGAAACTTGAAAGAATCCAGAGATAAACCAGAGATAAATATATTCTAGAGATAGCATTTCACATAACTAAGAAAGAACTTGGGGCAATTGGCTACCATCTGAGAAAAAAAATTAGATCCTTGTCTAAAACAGTGTACAAAATTAATTCCACATAAATTAAGGATAAAAATGTAAAAAGCATCATTATAAGAAAAGAAAATACAGGAAATAATTAAAAATAAATATTGGAGCAGGGAGATTTTGTTAGACACAGAAGTTCATTAATTTGACTTTACACACATTATCTAACAAAAGACATTAACTAAGTTAAAATACAATGACATATATGTTGCAAATATTTGTTTTCAGTTCAGCAGGTAAATACTTAAAATATATAAATAGTTTCTATTAATCAATAAGAAAAAAGATAAAGAGGTAAAGAAATACAAGCCAGTAATTTGCAGAAAAAGAAACGCCAAAGGCCAGAAAAGATATGAAATTTTACTCGCAGTCAGACTACAAATTAAACAACAAAGAAATACCAGATTTTTTTCCAAAAAATTAGAAGACAAGGAGGAAAAGTAGGAGGAGGATAAGAGGAAGAAGAAGGTGATGAAGGCTTCTATACACTGTTGTTGGTGCAGACATTGATTGATAGATCCTCTTCTGGAGAAAACATTCACAATGTTTATCAAAATTTAATATGTATATTCTCTTATTTGGCAATTCTAAATCTAAGTATTTTCCTAGAAAAAAATTGCCATGTGTACACAGTTCACAATTCCTATGTATGCAATACATAATGCATGTGTACACATCGCAATGCTGTTTACTGTAGCGACAAACTGAACATGACTAAACGTCCAGTAGGGTACAGTTAAATGAAGCATACCACATCTATTCTATGGAATATTATGCAGCAATGAAAAAGAAGGAGGTAGCTCTGTATGTACTACCATAGAAAGATCTCTAAGACATTGTTATTAAAAAAAAAAAGCAATTTATAAAACAATACACAGTATAATCCTCTTTATGTAAAAACAAGCAAACCATACAAAAATATATACCTCAAAATTTAAACATACATACATGTAAATGTATAGAACAAGATGTGGACATATACACCCCAAACTGCATAAAATTATGTCTGGAGAAGGCTGTGAGATTCATGTGGCAAAACGGATCTTTTTGTAGAATTACTTTTTTGTTTGAATTTTTATAAGAATGTATGAATTGATTAATCGTATGATTAACATTAAAAAATTAATTACAAAATAAAACAAAAATCTAAGTACACAAGTCTACAAAATTACGGCTCATGCCTACAAAGAGCTTGATGTAGGTATTTTTCTTACACTGTATAATTGCACATTCCTCCTTCCCAGCAAGCTCTTTCTTCCCCTTTTAGGATTTATCCTTGGAAAAGTCAATGCCAGAAACCAATCCGTGAGCTAATTAGGCACATTTCTGAATACACAATTACTTTAACGGATAGCAGATGTTGCGTCTCACATCCAGACCTTGGCTAATGTGTAGATTATTAACTCAGGTCTGACTCATATTAAGTTTTGTGAAGATATAGGAAAGTCCTTTTTATCTTTTTTAAATAAAGTGCTAAAAATTTTAGCTCTTCAGTGATGTGAATTTATTGGCCGACACTAGCTTTTCATCAGATTTTTACATTATCCTGAGTTCTCTCTATAATATTGATCACATCACTAACTAGAATCTAGCCTTTATTCATAAATGACGGAAAATAATTGGATTTTTAATTATATAATCAAACAAACTAGCCAGAATGAACACACCTAAAAAAGTTTTGCTCAGCATTATATTTTCTCTGCAAAACAGAAAAGTTGTGAAAAATCAATCACAGCAAAACTTACCTGAGGGAAAAGGTATTTTTATATGGATGTCTATTCTAAAACTTCTCTGTGGGTTATCTCCTGACTCCTCCTTCTGTGGGCTTCACCAGAACTAGCACCCCAGGTATTAACTGTCTCTAGGACTTTGCTTTTGTAGTCTGGGTTTTGAATTTTAAAACAAAAGGGAAAGAAGATAGAGTCAACAGCCTGAGTTTGCCCCTGCCGCATCCCTGAGCCTGGCACCGGCTCCCGCAAGTCCAGTTTGATTCAGTAATGTCGCTGAGTACCTGTGAGGTCCCAGGCAGAGTACCAGGAGCTGAAGTGTGGACACAAGTCCCACAAGGCCTTCCCCTTGAGCTGTCACAGTCTCATGATCACAAAGATGGATTAGAGAGGCAATTACTGAGTTGCATAAACCATTCCACCTACTCAACAAATATTTCTTAAGCTCTTTTGTGTCAGGCACTGTGCTAAGTCCTGGGGATACAGCTACTCGCAAGACCCTCTTGTGCTGTGAGAGGATGAACGACAATGAAAACCTTGTGTGAAGCGTGCTTTGATGGTGCTGGAAATATAGCATCCTAGGAGGGGCTCAGAAGGGTGGCAAGTCTGTCCCCAGTGGGTCAGGACAGGCTTCTTCAGGAAGAGAGATTTAAGACATGCAACCAGATGATGGAAAGATGAGTAAAAGTTTGTAAACCAAGGAATGAGGAATTACAGAGGTCATGACCATGTGCCAGGCACTGGGATGGACACCTGGGGTCCCCGCCCTCACAAAGGCTTGCCTTCCTGTCTCTTCCTCTTCCCCACTCTGACTGGAATTCTTCAGCGTGTCCTCTCCACTTCATCTCTGGCCATCATCCCTGACTCCTAAAACCGCTCCACACAAGCTCCCTCACCCATCCAGCACAGCAACAGACCTCTTGGATCCCTATTGCTTCTCTTATTGACTCGCTCTCCACCCCACATGCTATCACCATCCAAATGACAGCAAAATAACTGACATCACTCCGTGGTTAGGTAATTCGTTTTTCAGCTGCTGTTTCTTGTGTGCAGAGCTATGCCCTTGTAAAAGCACAGGGTGCTTCTCTCCTGAGGCTGCTCTGGGATGCTAAATCATCATAATAGCCCCACTTACTGTCCTTGCTTTCAGTAATGACCACAGTCAGGATAACCCTCCCCCAGCAACCTTTTTTCTCCTGTGGTTTCATAGACACTTTTCAATTTGCAATTGAATTTGGCATAATCTGCTCTTCTTAAAGGCTATGCTTCACTAGGGAAGGCTTCTGAGCTTATTCTAATAAACTCTTATAGTGAATACTGTCTATTATACAAAGGAGTTTTCCAGAATCTTTCCTTATAAGATGAGCAGACTTCCCAACCACACGGTTCACACTCACCCTCTCCCAAATAAAAAAAAATACGTATGCATACGTATATATATATATATATATATATATATATATATATGTTCACTGGAATTTGGCATCTGCTTCATAATTATTCAGTAACATGACTCAGCAGTTTGGAAGGAGGTTGGGGAAGGGGAGAAAACTTGCCTGTGTCAGAGGGAGAGAAGAGAGGGGGCGGAGGGGTGGGAGCCTTTGATCCCGCCCTCCTCTGAACACTAGGAGTTCATTGGGCAATTGTTTTGTCAATTTTCTTCCCATGTGTCAGCTAAACATTAAGCTCTTCCAGATCTGTGGCTGTGCTATGTATCTAATTGTCTCCCCAAATCATCAAACATAAAGCCTTGCAAATAGTGGATGA
Organism: Equus quagga; assembly: GCF_021613505.1. NCBI lineage: Eukaryota > Metazoa > Chordata > Mammalia > Perissodactyla > Equidae > Equus > Equus quagga. The sequence continues at coordinate 165,149,618 of NC_060268.1, forward strand.
TTTTTGTCCCTGACAATAAGAAAAGTAGAGTGAAAAATCTTAAGACATAAAAGTGTATGTGGGAGGAAAATACAGTTGTGCTGATGCTGACAACTTAGGTCTTCCAAAATGTATCAGAATATTTTCTTTTCAAAGAAATAGCTAATACCCAGAAGTGGGATTGCTGGATCATATGGTGGATCTATTTTTAATTTTTTGAGGAACCCCATACTGTTTTCCAATTGTCTGCACCAATTTACATTCCCATCAGTGGTGTACAAAGGTTTCCTTTTCTCTACAACCTCGCCAACATCTATCTTTTGGGTTTTATTTGATGATAGTGATAAGGTTCAGGACACACTACCCTTAAATATGGTACTTTGGTATATTGAATATTTCAAGCTGAAAGAATTTGAGAAATGTTAGGTGTAGGAAGGACTTTATGACAGTCCCTTAAAGCAGGTCATAAAAGCGTCAAGTGAGAGGTGCCCTCCCTAAGCCTGGAGAAAAGAAGCATTCTTATCTCCGAAGACAAAGGGACATAGAGAGGAATCTGAATGAACCGGTCTTGCTAAGTTTCCCCCAGTTTACTATATTTATCCCTTTTGTCTTATCATATCTTTCCACTACTCTTCATCAAACTTAGCATAGAAACTCAGCTTTAACAGTTTCTGTGGGTCTTCATTTCCTTATGAAGTTTCCTGTATCAGGTAAAATGCATATTAAATAAATTGGTGTGCTTTTCTCTCGTTGATCTGTCTTTGGTTATAGGGGTCCCAGCTGAGAACTTTGAAGGGTAGAAGAAAAATATACTTTTCCTCCCCTACGATTGCCTTCCTAACAAGTATGAGGTGATGTCTCATTGCGGTTTTGATTTGTATTTCCCTGATCATTAGTGATGTTGGGTACCTTTTCATAGATCTGTTGGCCATTGGTATGTCTTTGAAGAAATTTCTATTCCAGTCCTTTGCCCTAGGTTATTTGATTTTTTGCTACTGAGTTGTTGGAGTTCCTTATGTATTTTGGAAATTAACTCCTTATCAGATATATGGTTTGCAAATATTCTCTCCCACTCGGGACATTTGCCTTTTCACTCTCTTGATTGTTTCCTTCACTGTGCAGATGGTTTTAAGTTTGATATAGTCCCACTTACCTATTTTTGCTTTTGTTGCCTATGCTTTTGGGGTCGTATGCATGAAATCATCGCCAAGATCCAAGTCCTGAAGCTTTTCCCCTATGTTTTCTTCTAGGAATTTTACAGTTTGGGGCCTTATGTTTCAGTCTTTAATTCATTTTGAGTTGATTTTTGTGTATGGTGTAAGATGGGTATCTAATTTCATCTTCTTGCATGTGATAATCTTCTTCTGGGTATATATCCAAAAGGATCAAAATCAGGATCTCAAAGAGTTATCTGCATTCTGAAGTTCATTGCAGCATTATTCACAATAGCCAAGATATGGAAACAATCCAAATATCCAATGGAAGATGAATGAAGAAAGAAAATAAGTCAGTCACAGAAGGACAAATGCTGCAAGATTTCACTTATATGAGTATATAAAATGTTCAGAATAATAGAAGCAGAAAATAGAATGGTGTTACACTGGGATGGAGGGGGTGGAACATGGGAAATTGTTGTTCAATGAGTATAAAGTTGGAGTTACACAAGGTGAGTAAGTTCTAGAGATCTGCTGTACGACCTCGTGCCTATGGTTAACAGTATGGTGTTGTGCACTTAAAAATTTGTTAAGAGAGTAGATTTCATGATAAGTGTTCTTTCTACACAGACATCAAAAACAAAGACACATAAGGAAACTTTTGGAGGTGATGGATATGTTTACTACCTTGATTGTGGTAATGCTATCACAGGTGTATGCATATGTCCAAAACCATCAAATTGCATACATTAAATATGTCTTTTGTATATCAATTGTACTTCAATAAAACTCTAAAAAATTAGTTAATATTTTTCACCTGTAATTTAACAGCAGAGAAAAAGTAAGGAAATATTGACCTAAACTTTGATGTAGGCAAAAAGCATTGTGGGATGACATTCTGACTCCCAGCTGGGAGCATAAATGGATATTATTTTCTTTTGTAAGAAAATAGTGCTTTGGGGAAGGGGAAGACAATTAAGTCACATTAAATTTTTTATGTTCTTTGATCTAGGAATTTCATTTCTATGATTTATCCTAAGGAAATATTTGGTTAATAATAGAGTTGAGAAAGTATCACCAGTCCTAAAACACTTATCTCAGTATTATTTGTAATAGGCAATATTAGAAACAATCTAAACGTTCAACTGTATGGGGATGTTTGAATAAACCAGAGGACATCTGCTCCTTTGTAAATTGTGTAGCAGAGTGGAGACCCCTGGGGGATGAATCCCACAGCCACCCCTTCTAGTTTACAGCCTGCAGAGAGGTTACTCTCTTGCTCATGTTTCTTTATCTGTAAAATGGTTATGAAAACTCTTGCCTAAGAAGGTCATTGTGATATCTAACTAAGACTGTAGTACCGTGGGTGGAATATGGTGTACATTTCATAAATGAGAGCTACTATTATAGAGCCGTTAAATATTCATGAAGTCTGTGTAAAATCAAGGAGAAATGCTTATGCTATCTCAAAAGCAAAACAATGTAGCATTCCACATTAAAAATAACAATTATAAATAGAAAAAAATAAGACTGAAGGATATACAAAAAATATTGAGTAAAATGTACTATTAATAGAACTAGTGATTTGTGTTTGTCTTCTGTTTTTTCTAAACTTTCTTTAATAAGTATACTTTTTTTTTTTTTTTTGTGAAGAAGCTTGTCACTGAGCTAACATCTGTGCCAATCTTCCTCTATTTTGTATGTGGGACACCACCACAGTATGGCTTGATGAGTGGTGTGCAGGTCCACACCCAGGGTCCGAACCCATGAACTCCAGGCCGCCAAAGCAGAGCATGCGAACTTAATCACTATACCACTGTGCCCACTCTCATAGTTTTTAAAATAAAGGAAAACCTCTTAGTTTATTGAAAATAATCCATATCTACATTTTCTCCTCCTTTTGATGGGTGTCCTTTCTGGGTATCCATTAAACGAGTGCTACTGGTAGAAGAAAAACAGAAATTGTGGGGACCTATTATGGGTGGTAGAAAAAGCACAGAACTGAGAGTTGGGAGATTTGGCTCTCCTGCTCTGTGAGCTTGGAAAAGTCATTCAACTTCTCTGACCTCTATTTCTTCTCAGAGATAGGAATAAGGATACTTGATGGATCATCTCTTAAACTAACAAGAATATCATGCAAGACTGAATAAGAGACTTTGAAAAATGTAAACTGCTTCACAAACATACATTACTTTCTGTTTCAGGCTATCACCTTTTCAAAGGCTGAACTCTGCCCCTTTTACCTCTTTATTTTGCTGATGAAGCCAACTGGGTTGGACACCAAGATTCATCATGAACCACTCCCACTTTCATCCTTATTCTTATCTCTACCCCTTACAAAGAAAATCAATACAAAGACCTTACATAGCATTTGCTTTCTCTTTTTTCTTATGTCTAAATGAATTTCAATCAGAAACATCTACTATCATTAGATATTTAGGATGACCAGGTCTTGGTTTTGTATCATTTGCTGTCAACTGGTCTTACAAACCAAAACAAAGGGGCAGGAAAGGAGAAGAAAGTCAAATACCCTAATGGCCAAAGAAAGACATTACCCATGAACTCAGACCTCTCCAGGCAGGAAATTGCTTTTATGTCATGGATAAAGCAGTAAATAACACACTCGATGACTGGACCATCATTTCCAGATGTTAGTCTATCTTTCCATGCCAAAAGCTACCAGGTAAGTAATCTTGAAGTGCTGGTCCTCTCTAGAAGCCAGAGAGTATATGGCTTTGTTCATCAAGAAAACATTTGTCTTGTTTTTTAAAAGGAATTCTTGTTACCACCTCAAAGACACCACGCTTTGGGGGACTTTGAGTATTACATTTTCATTTCCTTTGCCTGGTACACCTGCCTCCCCTTAATATCTGTGCTTACAGGAATCCTCACTCTTTATCCAGGCAAATCCTCTGATGTCAGTTTCTTCAAACAGAAGTCATACCTGAGTCTCTTCGGTCTTTGAATCCTCAAATGAGGCAGATAGTCTGACCTTGTCTAAATTTTATTTAATGAGCAAGTGTAACTTTTAAAATGGAAAAAATCCGTCATATAAAAAAGTAGTTCTTCTGTGTGTATATAATTATACAGATATATGTCTATATAAGTGACATTTATATTTGTTTAAATTATCACTTAGAAAAGAAGCAGTTACCTCAATTCAAAAGAAGCAATTATTTGAATCCTCATGAAGTCTCTTATGTTAAGACATTCTTCCTTCTCCTAGTTATTTTATGTTGATTAACAAAGGATTGCTTGGGCAAGACAGTGCATCTCAACCTTGGCTGCACACTCAGATTGCCTAGAGAACTTTAAAAAATTCCAACGTCCCGGCTGCATCCCAGACCATTAAATCAGAATCTCTGGAAGTGGAGCCAGGCATCAGTGCTTTTTAAATGCTCTCCAGATGATTCCAACGTACACCTAGGTCTGAGAGTCACTGATAACCTGAAACAACCTCAGTGCCAGTGCTTGATGTTTATAAAGGTCATTTGCAGAAGCAGGAATTCAACACAGCTTTAGTGAGTATTCCTGGGGGGAACATCCTCACAATTGCAAATGGTGGCTATCATTACATAAAAAAAATTATGTCATTAAACAAGGTACATCATTGTTATAAGTTGTGCAAATGTCAAATACTTATCTACAGAATAAATGAAAATCACATTCTTAAATTATGTTAGTGGATTCTAGTGGCATAGGATAAAATTTTCAGTGACAGAATTATGCACAGAATCAAAAAGTGCTGTCGTTGAAACAACTTAGTCAGCAGTGAATACGATATGTAAGAAAACTTTGTTAGATGATTCAAAAATGGATTCTAGTGATGATTAAGACACTGACGTCAAATTTGCATGTGAAAAGTTTGAATAAAATTGTCCCATGAAATGTGAGTGTAGAAAAAGTAATATTTCTGGGTCACTATATTTGGTAACATGAATTTAAATATCTGTTGTAAGTAAATTAAGAAATTATTGATTATTTCAACCACATCTGAGCACTTATAGATTAAAATTCACCAAAAAAATTGTCAGTGGTAAAATGGAAGGACTGCCTTATATTTGGGGTCCCCTTATTTTGTTGCATTTATGTTATTTTTCTTTTTTCACTTACTAAAATTAAGCTCCTGAAGGACAGAGGCTATCTCCTATTGACTCTTTTATAAACACACACAAACATAGACATAGATTTTGTGAGTTCAGAAGCATACACAATTTGGGTAGCCCTTTTTACAGACAAAAGTATGAAGTGACCATGGGACATTGTTATGACTCCTCCTAAAGCTGTACAGGTGAGGGGCCCTGAGGCTTAACTCTTATGAACTTCATGGGAAATTCATGTCTGCACCTACCCTAGTGCCTAGCACCAGTGTCTGGCTAACCAAGCATTGCACAGATATTTCTTAAGTTGCATTGCTTTCCTTAGTCAAACAGCCTATGAAATCCTGAGATGATTCAGAGCATCCCTTGTTGGTCTAGGAAAGCGGAGCCAATTTCCTGCTCTGGAGTAGAGCGGTCAGTGAGCACAACGCTGGCAGAGCATTAGATAGCAAAGATAAGGTGCTATTTCACTACTGAAAAGTGAGCTAGAGCAAATGAATACTCCACATGTGAGGGAAAGATGTGGCAAATTATGTTTGGGCCTTGGGGCTCCTGGAATGAAGGTGGGAAGGCATGAAGCGTCTGGCAGTATAAAAATAATATGGTCCAGCAGAGGGCTTTCCTGTCTGGAGAGTCCTATCTCTTGAAGAGTCAAAAGGACTCATTAAAAAACAGTTTTAGGACTCTTCTTGTTTGGACCACTAAATTCTGTGTGGACTCCTCGCAGGCAAGGGCATCTTCTCATTCATCTTGGTGTCCCTAGCATGTGTCTCATTCTGTCTGGCTGGCAGTAGAAAGTTTATTGAATCTCTACCAGAAACTTTAATGTAGTCAATGAAGACGGTATCAGTATGAATTCCAAGTTCTGCATTTTAACCTTGCACATAACATTAATAGTTAGGCATTCGTTTCCTCATTCATTCTCTCTTCAACCTGGAATTCCACTGGGGATGAGATAGTAGGGAAAATAGCTCCTGAGAATGGAGTGCCCAGGTAAGTATTCTAGTCAGAATCCATACTCAGGAATACTGAGTCCCGCTAAAATTTCTGGGCAGAAGAATTTGCTGAAACTTCAGAAAAGTTCTTTCATTTCACTATCTGACCCTTGGAGCCTCTTGGTCTTTGGGTAGAACTTTAAATTTCCAACTCGATAAACTGGAAGTGTAAAAAAAGAAAACCTACCAGTCTTTCAAACGCATTAGAAGTTCACCTAAAGTTAGTACCTGAAGCCACTTAAAAGGTAAGTAAAGATTCGCATTGAAGATTAAAGTGACTGAGATGACAAGCTGGTGAGGACCCATGCTAACCAGAGAGAGAAAAAGGGGCAGCCCAGAAGCAGCAGCACCAAAGGGAAGAAAGATCAAACCACGCTGCATGGTGAGCAGCAGGAACCATGAAAGATACCCAGATCCTAGGAGCCCTCTTGACATTTCACAGCAGTGCTGAAGCCAATTCATAGGCCCCTCTCGGGAACAATCCTTTTAAGAACATCAACATGAAAAGAACACAAGAACACAAGTGTTCTCTATGCGGGAGAAAGAGAGCGACTTCAGGGAGATCTGGGATACAGAATTTAAATCCCAAGTCTATAATTCTGGTGCATGCACAGAAAGCAATAGCATCTCAAAGGCAGGAGACTGAGTTTTGGGCTTTATTTCAGTTTCAGGTGATATGAAGGCCTAGAATGATGTCTGTTTACATCACTTTCTAGCAAGGACAGTTTTAGGGGGAACTTTCATGGTCTCATTCTTGGAGTCGAAGTGAAAACAAAGTCTAACACTAGAGATTTCACATATATCCAGCTCATCTGATCAGGCAGAGAACTCTTGATGAATTCTATAATCTTGCTCACATAAAATTGCAATGACAGTGACAGCTGCTTCAAAACCCTTAGTGACATTTCCTGGAACACACACTGCACTCTGAGTTGAAATTTCATTTGACACCTTTTAGACCTGGTGGTTTTAAATGAGGGAGAAGAAAAACATGTTGTTACATATTACTGCAAAATTTCACTTTGCTTAATGGGCAATAAAATAACACAGTGTGTTCAGGTGGCTCAACCTTCCGGTTTGGCCATCTGGCCTGATGAATATATACACCATCTCTTGTCTTTTGCTGGGTTTCCCTCCACTGTCTACTGGTGAGTAGCTGGCTGTCAGCATAATTAGCTCCTGCCTGAAACCTGCTTAAAAAAATGTCTTGGTACTTGTCTAGTAATACTATGGAAGCAAAAAAAAAAATACAAAAAACAAAACCCCACACCATAAGTGAAGAGGTTCCAGACAGTTGAGAGTGTTGGCCTTACTCTTTTTGCTTGAGAAGGCACTTAAAGAACATTAGTATTTCTTATTCAAACAAAATACTCAAAAGAAATAGCCACTCATTCCTTCTCTTAAAACATTCTGGATTTAACATTTAGGAAGGGGCACTGACATCTCAAGGAAGGGGGTCTTGAACTATCAAAGAGGGAAATTGCTATTGAAAATCTAGAAGAAGCTACAAAAATAGTAAATCTGGCCTGCTTGGACTGATGGAATCTGAGCATTTCCAGAGAAGACTGACAATTGAAAGAAAATGAGTCACTATATAGAACATTTATAGATTGTCTTGCCCCAGAGGAAGGGGTATACAAATATAGAAATATGGTCATTTTGAGGATTCAAGCCAAAAAATGCTTTTCAAATTTTATTTTTTCTTCTCATAAGAACACTTTGACCATTTCATCTTATGCTTTTCTAGAGCTTATATGAAAACAATCTGAAGAAGTAGATAGCAAATTCATAACAATTTTTGTTGGAAATTCCTTCTCTAGAAACAGTTTGCTTTAAAATACACACACATACAAACAAAAAATTGAATGACATATATAAGGCAACTGTTCTCGGGTGTCGGACAACAGGCATGGAGAACTGCAATCCCTGAAATAAGGGAAACTTACTAAGTGAGCCCCAAGATCACCCAGCTTTCTGTCTGGGTACAATATTCTGACTTTGACACAGTGATCTGAAGTCTAGGCAGAGTACAGTTGTCCATTGAACAAAAGAATCTTAGAATTCGGGGCAGCTAAGAGATGGATTCTATAGGCAAGGCATCAGAGATGAGAAACCTGTGCTTTGGGGGTTGGAGGTGGTGAAAGTTTGCATGGGGGTCCTTGGTGAATCCGTGGTTGAGAGCTAGGCTGCACATGTGTAGGGTGAAATTACATAGAGGCACATGAGAACGTGGCTGTTACTGGCATTGAGAATGGAACAGAGATTCTAGATATTAATCCGTGCTGGGAAACATTGGAGGTCTGCACAGTTAGAGTGGAGAAACCTCATTAACACTCCAGCATTCAGTTAAGACATCAGAAAGGCCTTACCTTAAAAGTAAGGACCATTCTTTAGAATAAGGCTCACTCTAGACCTGCCTTAACAGAGTCTAGAATAAAAGACTGAAGCAAAATTAACAGAGCATTAGGAACTTTTGGAACAATCCTGGACACCTTATCAAACATGTAATTAGAATCTCAGAGGGAGAGGAGAGCAAGAAAGCAGAAAAAAATTGAAAATTAATTGCCAAATACTTCCTATATTTCATGAAAAACATCAGCTTACAGATCCAAGATGCTCAGTGCACCCACAACAGGATAACTAAGAAGAAAACCATTCCTTGGCACATCAGACTCAAACAGCAGAAATTCAAAAATAAAGAAGCAAAACATCCTGAAAGCAAAGCACAATACCTACAAGGAAACTATAAGGATGATAGCTAACCTCATCAGAAACAGTGGAAATAGGAAGATAATGGAATGGCTTTATTTAAATGCTGAAAGTAAAAGAAAAACCCGACATCACATATTCTATACACAGAGAAAATATCCTTTATAAACAAGGATGAGATAAAGATATTTTCATAAAAATGAAGACTGAGAGAATTCATATACCAGACCTGAGCTATAAGAAAGATATTCTTCAGGCTGAAAAGATCTGATACCTGATGGAAACTTGGATATACAGTCATGTGCCACATAATGATGTTTTGTTCAATAACAGAGCACATATATGATGGTGGTCCCATAAGATTAGTATCATATAGTCTGAGTGTGTAGTAGGCTATACCATCTAGGTTTGTGTAAGTATACTCTGAGATGCTCGCACAAGGACAAATTCCCTAATGACACATTTCTCAGAAGATATCCCTATCGTTAAGCAATGCATGACTGTACTAAAAGGAAAGAACACTGAAAGTGTAAATAATTGGGTAAATATATGACTATGTTTTCCTCATGTTTCTTCAAAAGACATCCAATTCTGTTAAGGAAAAATAATAACACTGTAATTTGAGGTTCATAATGTATGTAGAAATAAAATATACGACAAAAATAACACAAAAATGTGGGGTTGGGTAAATGTAATTATATTATTTTGAAGTGTGTAATGGGAATTTGGAAGAAGGAAATGAGAACTGTAGGGTGTGAATTGGGAAGAGATTGATTTCTAAATAAACATTGATATATTAAGGTTATATATTTTTTAATTCTAAAATGACCAATAAAAATCATATTATAGCTAAAAATCCAATAGAAGTTACTAAATGACTCATTAAAAATATTTGATTAAGAGAAAAAAGGTAGAAAACAAGCAAAAGAAGAAAAAACCGTATTGGACAAATAGCAAGTTAGTAGACTTCAACAGAACCAAATCAATAATTACATTGAATGTAAGTGAACTAAATATTCCAATTAATATGCAGTGATTGGCAGGTTAGATCAAAAAGCAAGTCTTAACTATATACTGTACACTAGAGACATACTTTAAATATAAATACAGAGATAAGTTGAAAGATAAAGAATGGAAAAAGATATGTCTAGCCCAAAGTAATCATAAGAAAGTAGTAACAGCTATATTACTATTTGACGAAGTAGTTGTCAAGATGATAAGTATTATAAGACAATGGATAAAGATGGACATTTTATAATGATTCAAGTTACAATTCACCAGGAAGACATAACAATTTCAAAATATTTATGCACCTAACAACAGAGCAGCAAAATTAATGAAGTCAAAAATCAAAGGAGAAATAAACAAACCTACCGTCATAGTTGGAATTCTCTGAGGAGTTTTGCCATACTTGATGTAACACATAGGCAAAAAAATTGGTAAGGGTACAAAAGACATAAACAGTTTTATCCACGAACTTGACCAGATTGAGAGATTTGCAGAACACTACATCCAACAACTGTAGAAAATATATTCTTTACAAATGCACATGGAACATTCATATAGACCATACACTTGGCCATAAAGTAAACCTCAGTGATTTTTCTTTTTTGAGGAAGGCTAGCCCTGAGCTAACATCCACCACCAATCCTCCTCTTTTTGCTGAGGAAGATTGGCCCTGAGCTAACATCTGTGCCCATATTCCTCTGCTTTATAGGTGGAACGCCTGAAACAGCATGGCTTGATAAGTGGCGCATAAGTCTGTGCCTGGGATCTGAATCGGTGAACCCTGGGCCACTGAATCAGAGTGTGCAAATTTAGCCGCTGCAACACTGGGTTGGCCCCTCAGTGATTTTTAAAACATAGAAATCTTAGGGGCTGGCCCCGTGGCCGAGTGGTTAAGTTCGTGCACTCCGCCGCAGGTGGCCCAGTGTTTCGTTGGTTCGAATCCTTGGCATGGACATGGCACTGCTCATCAAACCACGCTGAGGTAGCGTCCCACATGCCACAGCTAGAAGGGCCCACAACGAAGAATATACAACTATGTACCGGGGGGCTTTGGGGAGAAAAAGGAAAAAAATAAAAATAAAAATAAAAAAATCTAAAAAAAAAAAAAGAAATCTTATAAAATATGTTCTCTGGCCACAACGGAATTGAATTAGTAATTTATAACAATACAGTATCTGGAAAAATTCCTAAACATTTGTAAACTAAACAATGTACTTTCAAATAACCAATATATTAAAGAAGAAATCCCAAGAGAAATTAGAAAATATTTTGAATTGAATAGTAATGAAAATACAACAAAAGGTCAAAATCAACCTGATTAAGGGCATCTATGAAAAACTTTATAGTTGACACTATCTAAAAATGGTAAAATATTGAATGTTTTTTCCCTAGGCTTGGAAACAAGGCAAGTATGTCCACTCTTATCACTTCCATTCAACATTGTTTTGGAGATCCTAGGCAGTTCAACAGGCAAGAAAAAAGCATATAGATTAGAAAAGAAGAAGTATAACTGCCTTTATTCACAGACAAATAAAAGTCTATGTGACAAAGCCTAAATAATCCTAAAAAATATCTACGTAAATGAATAAAAATGTAATGAAGTCACAGGACACTAGGTCATAATACAAAAATCAACTGTATTTCTGTATATTAAGAATAAACAATTAAAAGTAAATTTTTAAAATTGCATTTACAATACCATAAGAATATCTACATAGATCCAAAAACTCTACATTAAAAACTGCAAACCATTGCTGAGAGAAATTAAAAATTTAAATAGATGTTCATGGATTAGATGAAACAATGCTATTGTCAATTCTTCAGAAATTGATGTATAGACTTAGCAAAATCACACTCATAATTCTACCAGGCTTTTTAAAAAATTGACAACCTGATTCTAAAATTTATATGGCAATACAAAAGATCTAGAATAGCCAAAATGATTTTGAGAAAGAAGAATGAGTTGGAGTGCCTACATCATCTGATTTTAAGACTTACTCTAAATCTGCAGTAGTCAAGGTGGTGTGATACTGGGTAAACATACACATTTAGATCAAATGTGATTTTGACTCAAATGTGAAAGCTAAACAACAAAATAGATGAAGTTCAAAAGTATTATGATGAGCTAGTGAAGCCAGAAACAAGACAGTACATATTACATGATTTCATTTATATAAAGTGAGTGGCAGGCAAAATACTCAGTGGAGATAGAATTCAGAACAGGAGTTTCCTCGGGGGGTAGGCGTTGCCTGGAAGGGGACACCAGGGGACTTTCTGAGATGATGGAAATGTTTTATATCTTGATTTTGCTGCTGGTTGTGTGGATTTACACATTTGTGAAAGCTCATTGAATTGTGCATTTCAAATGTGGACTTTTTATTGTTTGTGGGCTTTTTATTACTTGCAAATGACATCTCAATAAAGTTGACTTTAAAAAGCTGATTTACAATGCTCCCTGTGGAGGAATATAAGTGGACTTTCCTTCCACAAGCCTTTTTGACATTTCTAAGTCCATCCCATGTGGACACCAGAATTCATTGAGATCACTGAACTTAATTCTGTGTTCAGTGTAGTTTCCTAACACAATGCCAATGACTGTTAACAAGATAGGTAGATGATAGATAGATAGATAGATAGATAGATAGATAGATAGATAGATAGATAAAGTAGATTTACTCACAGTGGTTTTCTGTTAGAAAAACAAAACAATATGAAGAAACCAGTGGCTTTTTGATTTGGTGTAAGTTATAGACAAGCATTTACATGGGCTCAGAGCTGTGAACTGCAGTTTAATGCTTTTTATTAGATGTTTTCTATTGGCTCCTCTTTGGTGGAAACAGAAGAGAAGAGAGAATGATGTTTTAGAAATTCCAATAAAAATCTAATCATGGCATGGAGTTACACCATGATAATAATATGGCCTAGAGCAATATGGAAAATGGCTGTTCTAAGCCAATTTGAATTCACAGGAAACTGTGGAGGCAAGGTGCATTCTAGTGGGTGAAGTGACAGGTAACATTGGGGAGGCAGGTTGGGAGTGGAGTGAGGGAATACTTGATTCTTGGTAATGCCAATATTATCGTCTTTCTTCATTGACGCTAACTTTACCACCCATATGTAGTTTACAAATGATTAGAATTACTTTGGACATGGGATAATGGTGGCTGGAATTGTACCATGGTCAGTGGCTGGGCTGTTTGCACTTGAATGTCAATTCAATTCCCACCAAGGCTTAGGGAGAAGTGGATTTAGTGACAGATCCATCATCTAGGGAACAGACAATGGCAAATGACAGTAACAAATAACCAATAAAAGGTTCAGTTCAAAAAGTTTCCATTAGTAGAAGAAATGGGAGGAAAAGGGTGGTTCGCTTCTTATTTATTTGATCTGCGCCCAGGTCTCCAAGTACAGGGCAGTACAGAGTTCCATAACTGTAAATGACCAATGGTGAGTGAATCTCAAAAACCAAGCATTCAGGTTGGCTTCAGCAAAGGGGAAGGTCAGATGTTTATCTTGCAGATTATTTGCCTCATCTCAAACTCTCAAGTCTGGAAAGCAGGCCTGGCATGCTTTGGCAGAGCAGCTTGCAGTTGAAAGTTTTCTGGAAATCAGAATTGCAGTCCATTTGACCTTTTGGACGAAAGCTCAATGTGGGCAGAGAAGCCACTCAGATGAAAGAAGATGGAAACTTTCAGAGTCTTGTAATGAATAATTCTTCAAAGGTACATTCTTACCCCTCAGTAGAGTATCAATATTTTCATAACTGTTTCTTGGTTAATTTAGGGAGGGATAAAGGTTGAGTGTGTGGGCATTAGGAATGGGGTGGGGATGTGATCTGGGCTGTGCCTTGGAGCTTGTTTCTTTGCATTGTTTCTTGGACTGGATCCCAATGAATATATTATTATGTGTTTTGAGATAAAGGATATCATGGTGAATATATATATGTATATATATATATATATATATATATATACGAGAAATGCAATGTATGCTTCTCCCTTTTGGCAAGTCCTAAAATAAGTCAGCACATATGGCTCTCTTTCAGAAGTCCTGCAGTAAAGAAATCTGTTCTCTTATCTCTTGTCACCATTCTTGAAGGCCTCAATATCTGTGATGATCTTTCATCCAACTTCCTGGTTCGTTATTTCCTTAATGTTCTCCTCTCTAGTAATCTTTTTTTCTGCCCCACCTCGTTTACTTATGTTCAAACCCTTGAACTCTCTATATCAAGCATTTCATTCTCTGACCACCACCTGCTAGCCTTCCAGCTCACATAACATCCACTCAAAGATTACAAATGAGGCTGTGCCGTTAGTGACTCAGTGTGAGCTTTGCGGCTAGACTGTTAGCCTTCAAATCCCAGAATCTGACAGCTGTGGGAGTGTACAGAAGAAACTGAACCTCTCTGCCCTTCAGTGTACTCATCTTTAAGAGGTAAGCAATAACAATAACTACCTCTTACGGCTGTTGTAACAATTTCATAAGTTAATACATATAAAATGCTTCAAACAGTGTCAAGCACATGATATTTGCTCCATAAATGTGGAGGCCACATAAAGCTCTCCCATCCATGGAGCTGACCCTTCCCACTCTCCATTACCTCCCTCCTGCATGTCTTATTTTCTTCCGTAGCTAGTGTAAATTCCATCGTCCATGCTTGTACTTGCTGCTTTCCAAATATCTTAGCTCTGTCATTCTATTATCCCCAAAGATATATGTTTGTATGTAGCAAAGCCTAAACTGGTCAGAATCAACTACCAACTTACTTTATGCCTTCACCTAAACAACCGGACATTGCCGGAGAAAACCACCAAGAGTGCTGACTCTTCACAATTGCAATCAGCTCATAACTCAATATCTCTCATAAATCCGTAACACCACCTGGAAATCCAACTACACTTTCCCCTTTCCAAATTATCTATTTCACATATTCTATTTTCTTCTCTCACCTTTCATACCATACCAACATGGACTAGACCTTAACTGATGGCCTCACTTCACGGGTTACCAAGAAGCCAGAACCAGTCTGAGGGAATTGCACCTTCTTCACTACCAAACCCATGGGTTCACTTGCCTCTGTACTTATGCTTTCTCTTTTTTGGTCCCAAAACTCAGAGACCAAGTTTGGAACTTAGGCTTGATTGAGTCTCTTCTAGTCTCCTTAGCTACCTGGAAACACAACTTTTCCCTGTCTTTCCTGTATGATCAATTTCTTCATCTTTCTTGGATAATTGTCATCATGGTAATAATCTAGTATTTATTCTTTAAAGAACAATTTAAAAACTTCCCTCAAAGGACCAGATGAGTTCCCTGGTGAATTCTACCAAACATTATAGGAAGAAATTATACCAAGTCTCTACAATCTCTTTCAGAAGATAGGAGAGGGAACACTTCCTAACTCATTCTAGGAGGCCAGCAGCACCCTAACACCAAAACTGGAAACTACGAGAAAGAAAATTACAGACCAATATCTCTTATGAACATAGATGTAAAAATCCTCACCAAAACATTAGCAAATCAAATCCAACAATGTATAAAAAGAATTATACACCACAACCAAGTGGAATTGATCCCAGGCGTGAAAGGCTGCTTCAACATTTGAAAATCAGCTAGTGTAATCCATCACATCAATGGGCTAAAGAAGAATCACATGATCATATCAATAGACACAGAAAAAGCATTTGACAAAATCCAGCACCTATTCATGATAAAAACTCTCAGTGAACTAGAACTAGAGGTGAACTTCCTCAACTTGATAAAAAATGTCTACAAAAAGCCTACAGCTAATATCATACTTAATGGTGAGAAACTTGAAGCTTTCCCACTAAGATCTGGTAAAGGTAAGTTTTTCCCCTTTCACTACTCCTTTTCAATAGCATACTGAAATTCCTTGCTACTGCAATTAAACAAGAAAAAAGGTATGAAAATTTGGAAGGAAGAAGTAAAACTTTTTTTTCACAAGTAATCTGATAGTCTACGTAGAAAATCTGAAAGAACAGACAAAAACTCTCCTGGAGCTAATAAGCAGTTATAGCAAGGTTGTAAGATACAAGGTTAATATACAAAAGCCAATTGCTTTCCTATATGCTAGCAATGAACAAGTGGAATTGGAAATTGAAAACACAATGCCATTTACACTAGCACTCAAATAAATAAAATTCTTAGATATAAAGCTAAGAAAATATGTACAAGATCTATATGAGAAAAACTACAAAGCTCTTCTGAGCAAAACCAAAGAAGAACTAAGTAAGTGGAGAGATATTCCATGTTTGTGGATAGGAAGACTCAATATTGTCAAGATGTCAGTTCTTTCCAACTTGATCTAAAGATTCAATGCAATCCAAATCAGAATCCCAGCAAGCTATTTTATAGGCATCGACAAACTAAAGTTTGTATGGAGAGCAAAAGATCCAGAGCAGCCAACACAAAATTGAAGATGAACAAAGTTGGACGATTGACACTACTGGACTTCAAGATTTGCTGTAAAACTACAGTAATCAAGATAGTACGTTATTCACAAAAGAATAAAAAAGTAGATCAACGGAATGGAATAGACAACCAAGAAATAGACCCACATAGATATAGTCAACCAATCTTTGACAAAGGAGCAAAGGCAGTACAATGGAGCAAAGAGTCTTTTCAACAACTGGATATCCACACGCAAAAAAATAAATCTGGACACAGACCTTACACCATTCACAAAAATTAACTCAATATGGACTGTAGACCTAAGTGGAAAGTTCAAAACTATAAAACTCCTAGAAGAAAACATAGGAGAAAACCTAGGTGATTTTTGGTATGGTGATGACTTTTTAGAAACAATACCAAAGGCATGATCCATGAAAGAAATAATAGATAAGCTGGACTTCATTAAAATTAAAAACTTCTGCTGTGCAAAAGACAGTCTCAAAAGAATTAGAAGACAAGCTATAGACTAGGAGAAAATACTTGCAGAAAAACCACATGTGATATAGGACTTTTATCCAAAATATACAAATAAGTCTTAAAACTTAACAAGAAGAAAACAAACAACCTGATTAAAAAATGGGCCAAAGATGTTAGCAGAAACCTCGCCAAAGAAGACATAAGGATGGAAAACAAGCATATGAAAAGATGTCCACATTATGTGTCATCAGAGAAACGCAAATTAAAACAACGAGATACCACTACATACCTGTTAGAATAGACAAAATCCAAACACTGACAACACCAAATGCTGATGAGGCGATGGAGCAGTGTGGACTCTGAATCATTGCTGGGGGGAATGCAAAATGACACAGCAACTTTGGAAGACAGTTCAATGGTTTCTTACAAAACTAAACCTGCTTTAACCATACCATCCAGCAATTGTGCTCCTTGGTATTTACCCAAAGGACTTGAAAATTTATGTCTATACAGAAACCTGCACGTGGATGTTTATAGCAGCTTTATTCATAATTGGCAAAAAGCGGAAGCAACCAAGATGTCCTTCAGTAGGTGAATGGATAAATTAACGGTGGTACATCCATCTATACAAGAAATATTTTTCAGTACTAAAAAGAAATGAGGTATTGGACCATGAAAAGACACGGAGGAATCTTAAGTGTGTATTACTAAGTGAAAGAATACAATCTGGAAAGGCTACGTACAGTATGATTCCAACTATAGAACATTCTGGAAAGGCAAAACTATGGAGATAGTAAAAAGATCAGTAGTTGCCACAGGTTGAGCAGCAGGGAGCGCGATGAATAGAGAGAGTACAGAGGAATTGTAGGGCAGTGAAAATCCTTTGTATGCTGCCATAGTGAAGGATACATGTCATTATATACTTGTCACAACAGGTAGAACATGCAACATCAAAAGGTAACCCTAAGGTGAACTATGGACTCTAGGTGATTATGATGTGTCAATGTTATGTTCATTAGTTGTAGCAAATGCACCAGTCTCGTGGGGGATGTTCACAAAAGGGGAGGCTGTGCATGTTTGGGGGCAGAGGGAAATCTGCCAAGTCCAATCATATGGGAAATCTCGTACCTCCCTCTCAATTTTGCTGTGAACCTAAAACCAATTTTAAAAAAGTTTAAAAAAAAAAAAAACCCCAAGCTTCCCTTCACCTACATTCTCCTCTAGCTACTGTCCTATTTCTCTGTTCTCCTCCACAGTACAACTGTTTTGTAACTTTCATTATGAAAAATGTCAAACATACATGAAAGTAGAACTGTACAATGAGCCCCTGTGTACTCGCTATATAGATTTAAAAATGATTAGCTTTTGGTTATATTTTTCTCACTACTTTTATTTTTTGTTTTTGTACTTTAAAGCAAACATCAGATCTTATGACATTTTACTTCTAAATACTTTCGTGAATCTCTTAAAAATAAGTGCATTTTCTTACGTAACCATGATAACATTATCACACCTAACACAATTAACAAAAATTCCTTAATATCATTTAGTATCCAGGTTAGATTCACATTTCCTTGATTACCTCCAAAACGTCTTTTTCTGTTGGTTTAGTTGAATAACAATCCAAACAAGGTTCCTACATTGCATTTTATTTTATCTCACATAAAAAGTTCAGTTTTAAATAGAGTTCAATCTAGAACACATGTTTTCTTTTATGCCAGGGACTTGTTACAGATATACGATAGTTGTCCCTTAAAATGCCACACACAATGTAATTCCTAAGAGAGCTTTACTCCCTCGTCTGCTCTTCTCCCTTGAACCCCCTGGGTTGTATTTTCTGCTGCCGCATCCCATGAAGACAACCCCTTGATGTCCATGTTAACACAACCAATAGGCATGTTTCTTCCCTCATTTTACTTGATCTCTCAGTATCATTTGACACTTGACTACTTTCTACTTCTTGAAACTCTCTCTTCTCTTGGCTTCTGGGATCCATACTCTCCTATATTCCCTCCGATCTCAAGGATAGTACTTTCTCAGGCTCTTTTCTACTTTTTTCGACGATGACTGACTCCTAAATACTGGAGTGGCCCAGGGCTTCATCCTGGGTCTCCTCTTTTCTAGCTGTCCTCTCTGCTTAGCTAATCTTGTCTAGTCCCATGACTTTAAATACCATCTATGCATAGTTAACTCCCAAATCTATGTCTCTAGCCCTTATTTCTTCCAAAACTCCTAAGTCAAATTTCCAACCTCCTATCTGAATTTACATTTAAATATCCAATGAATGTCTCAAATTTGACTTATCAAAAGCAGAAGATGACTTTCCAAGGTCCTCTCCCCCCAAAATCTTCCTTTGACCCAACTCTTTCAAATTTCTGTAAATGGTACCATAAAACATCCAATTTCTTAAACCCCAAATTTAGGAATCATCTTTGATTTCTCTTGTTTTCCTGAATTCTCACTGTCAATTCTTCAATAATTCTTATTGACTTTATCTCCAAAATACACCCAATCTTGCCCTTTTCTTTCCATTTTCACAGATACCACCCCAGCTGAAGGCACCATCACCCCTGTCTATACTTCTGCACTCCTAATTGGACTTCCTGCTTCTACTTCTTCCCCTATTTACTCCATTTTCCCTACAACAGCCAGGGTAATCATTTTAACAATATAAATGAGAACGTGCTACTTTCTTGCTTAACCTCCCTGATACGCCCTCTCCGTCTAACTCATAATAAATCCAGATTTGTTACTCTGACCTACGTTTGTTTCCTGCTATCCTAGCCTTCTCCTCCTCTCATGGCTCCCCTGCTACACTGAGCAGGAATCAGAATGTTAGAGATCAAGAACGTCAGCCCCATTGGCAAGGCTGGTGAGAGAACTTCAGAAGCCCTTCCGGATGCCTCAGCTAAGCCACTTCTCATGTACGCTCCTTAAATTGACAGATGTATCCATTCATGCAGGGGCACAGATGGTCAACTGCAGGCATCCCCTGCAGCATTAGGCTGTTTTCTGCATTGCTTATCCTCTACTAAAAACACTGCTTCAAAGAGCAAAAGAGACAAAGTTCTTGTTTTTCTCTCTTGGCACCCACTTTTATTCTTCACTGAGCTTTTCAGTTTGTAACTGTGTAGTCAATTCCCGTGTTTTCTATGTGCATTGCCTGTCTTTTCCTTTAGTCTCTAAGCTCTAGGAGGAGAGGGTTCATGTTGATTTTGAAGACAGTTCTATATGCTGTGTATGTTTCTTATGTGCCTGACACATAAGAAAATATTTGCTGAATAAATAAATGCATGAATATAGTTCTGTGTGACTCAATCAGTGTCTTTGCTCTTATCGAGAATCTTGTGCCCACTTGCGCATTAAGAATGTGCAAGAATCTGAAGTAGATGAAGGGGTGTTGTATGTGGTGCCCTATGAGGATCAGTGAAGATCTATTTGGAGGAAAATTCAAGAAACACCTACTCTTCCTCTTTCTCTTAAGAACAAAAATAAGATATTCCACAGGTGGATAGGAAAGTCTCTATTCTAAATGGTCATGAAAGGCTAAATGCCAAGAGCTTATTTATATCTCTTTTATTGTTGTTGTTGTTTAAATAGACCTCAAGTGCATTGGATTCATCAGAATCTGTGGCTCGTGACACACTTTCATCATTGGTTCATGCCTGGCGCACTCCAATCCAAATTTTGTGTTCATCATCCTTTTGCTCTCCTTTGTATATTTTCTGTTAAATCTTTATGCATGTATAAAAGCATATCTTTTATTTAAGTTGTTTTTAAGTTTATATAAAGGCTGTCATGCTGTACGTAACTTTGAGGGGCTTACTTTTTCCTTGATACTACGTTCCCATGATTCATCCAGATTGCTGGATGCCACTGTAGTGCAATTATTTTCTCTGCTCTATTATATTTCATTGTGCGATTATAGCATGTTTATTCATCCACTCACCCATTGATAGACACTGGGATTAGTAATATTACCATCATACACACAGCTACCATTTTGAGGCTGTCCTTGACCTCCAGAATTCAGTTAAACCAACGTCTTTTAAGTGTCCATGCAGTGAGAAATGTGCTAGATTCTACAGGAGATGCCAAGATGTGTAAGAAATATGACTGTCTTTTGGGAGTCCACACCCTGGAGATAGAGACACAGATACATCCGTAACTACAGAGGGCAGAATTTGCTAAACGTGGCAAAGGTACTTCCTAGTAGAGTCAGACAGGGATGAATAAGAGATTCTATCTAAAGTTCTAGAAGGTTTGAATGTTGGATCATGGTTTATGCATGTGACTTTGAAAGGTGGAAAAGGGGATAGTTGAAGAGAGAAGATATTTCAGTAGTGGGAATAATGTGAGAAGTATAGAGGTAGGAAAAGATACAGAGAATCTGGAAGACGGTGACATCCTGGAGTGGTGGAAGTCTGCATTATATGAGAGACAGAGAGGGTACATTTCAGAAACGAAGAAGGAAGATGGGATCTCAACCTTGGAATCGTTAAAGGTTGGGAGGAGGAGTTGAGCTTTTATTCCATCTGTAGTTGAGAGTCATTAAAGGGGACAGAGCTGGCAACTTTTGTGGCTCTGAGGGTGTGTGTGGGGGCCTTGAGTGGGTGGGTCTCAATGGGTCTGTGTCCTCTTTGGGAGCACTTACAGGCATGCTGACGAGTGTGTGTACTGTAGCTAGGGGACACTGTGGACATTCTCTTTGCCTTCAGTTTCTTTATCCAATGCTCTTCCTTGATATTTTCTATGGAATTTGCAGATCTGCTTCTTACAGATAGGAGGTCAGTCTTTGGCAACAGAGACAACGATTTTTGAATGTTCTATGGTGGGTCTAACACAAGGTTTTTCCTCTAAAAATGTTGCATGTCTTAGCACTTAAGACTTTTTTTTTTTTCCTAAAAAGAAGCGTTAAGGAGGAGGGAGAAGTTTATTTTAAAGATTTCTCTTCTGGAAGAAGACCATTTAAACCTGCATGCCACATTTTAATGAACAAAGGCAAATTACAACTGAGGGGAACTGCAAACCTCTTCCTACTCTCCCAGCACACACAGATACACACTCGTATTGGACCTACCATTTGGATGCCCCAAAGTTTTATTTCAGTGATATTTGTTTACATTGAGAGAATGAGAGAGACACGTACACAAATAATACATAAATAATTTGAAATCGTCTGGAGAAACACTATATACCACTCACTCTGTTGTGGGATTGGAGGTTCTTCACTTTCACAGGAAATCCTGCCCTGGTCTCAAATTGAAACTTCATTAAAAAGGCTTAACCGAGCTGGAGCCGGCCCGGTGGCACAGCGGTTAAGTTTGCACATTGTGCTTCAGCGGCCCAGGGTTCACTGGTTTGGATCCCGGGTGTGGACCTACACACTACTTCTCAAGCCATGCTGTGGAAGGCATCCCATATATAAAGTAGAAGAAGATGGGCACAGATGTCAGCTCGGGGCCAGTCTTCCTCAGCAAAATGGGGAGGATTGGTGGCAGATATTAGGTCAGGGCTAATCTTCCTCAAAAAAAAAAAAAAGCTTAACTGGGAAGCCGACTCCCAGGACAGAGCTTGTATGGGGGAACCCTTTTTCCTAATTATATAGATTCAAACTCTAATGTTTACTTCTGCTTTGGGATATGAGCATGTTTCTTTAAGAAGCAGGGGAGGGGCAGAACACTCAAAGTGACTGAACCAGAAAAACTGTGAAATCAGGTTATTAAGCCACAGTAACACCACAGTGGCCTGGAAGCAGCAATCCATAAATTAATACCTGGAGCTGAGCTGAGATGGGTTAAAAGCGTGATGTGATTTGATCTAAAGAGGGAATGTGAAGTAGTGTTTGGGGCTCCAGAAAGAAGTAAGCTCTACAGAGCTCAAAATCATCCTATAGGTAGACACGGGGCCTGGTATTTTTCTCAAAGGTGTTCAGTGGATGTTAGCTGGGTTCCTTTGGTTTAAAGGATGAGAATGTTTCAAGGGAAAAGGCTAGACATTTTCCAGCGATGCCAAGAGAATGAGAAGGGCAGAAGGGCCTTGTGATTAAAAGCACAGGATTCGAAGTTGCCCATGTCTAGGTTTGCAGTGGACTGTGGGGGACCATGGGCATTTTGCATAAGTTCTCCATGCCTCACTTTCTTCCCTCCAAGGGAGGCATAAGCGTGCCTACCTCACGTTCCTTAATGCTACCAAATGTTAGTTTGTTTATTGTTCTTCTCTCCTCTGTAAACAGAAGCTCCGCAAGGCCAGGGACTTGGGACATTTTGTACGTTGCTATATCCTCAGAGCCCAGAACAATTTACCACTGAATACATTTATGTTGAGTGAATAAACGAATGTGTGAAAGGGTTGCTCTTTGGGTTAAATGAGCCCACTTCAAAGTGTCTAGTAAAGTACCAGGCACATACTATTGTCCAATAAATTTACAGGACTAACTTTTTGCCCCTATGTATCTCTTCTCATTTTTGGAACGGGCACCATTTCCTGGTTAAATACTGGGGTAGAAGATCTCTGTTTGCACTGCTTAATGATGACTGAATTCTCTGATCAAAAGTGAGGACAAGGACCCAATGTTTTCTAGCATCATCCAGGGAGACAGATTTTCCCATTTCTTTTGAATCCCATTCATTCACAGCCTGGCCATGTTTTTCCTACCCACAGACTCTGCTCAGTCCTGCCTCACTTTTTCTCTGACTCTGGATCCTGCCAAGAATTGCTTGCCTTCTCTCTGTCCTTCCAAGTCCTAACCCTCTGGCCGGGCCCATCTCACTCATCACTTTCTCTGTGAGATCCTTCCTACCGCTTTCCTCCTCCGGTAGCTTCTTCTGACTGTTATTTGTTCCTTGGCGTACATTCAGCCAGAACATTTATTGCCTGGGCCTTTCAGGGCAGAGCAGCACAAGCCATGAGGTCTGATCTACTTGGAATGGAAGCCCTTCTATTGACCAGCATTTGTTGAATTCTTACCCAATGCCCAGCTCAGTGCAAGATGCTGGAATAGAAGTTAATAATATGTTAGGGACAACTTAGGCATGACTAAACCCTGAGAGATACCTGCTGCTCTGGTGTTTGGCTTAAAAGAAGAGAGGAGATCCAAATCCTAGAGACTTAATCCTTAATTATCTGAATCTGTGTGCCTCTTCCTTTCTGTGCTTCAAAAGCTTTAGTAATGCACTAATCCTGACAGGTTGTGCAATTTCCTCACATACATGCCGAGAAGCTTCTGCCACTGGGTATGCTGAGAGGGTATTGCAGCATGATGAGAAATGAGAAGTTTGACTTTACCTTGTGAACTCCATAAATTTTCTAATACAGAAATAAAAGTCAATTTTTCTTCAAATTTGTTTAAATTTTGTAACGGAAATATTAAATAGAACCCCAATATGTAAGATTGTCAAAAAAAGAGGTGCTCCAGTTAGTGTCTGTTCCAGAGGAGGTTGGACGTCACAGTGCCTTGCCTTTGGCCTTGCTTTTTTCTCCAGAATTTTGCTGATGCCCTTTCATGGAACTCAGAGGTCATGAACCATAATGGAGAACCCAAGACAAAAAAAATGGCTGCAAGGGCCAAGTAGGGTATTTTTATTTTTTAGATGAACTCTACTGTCCCTTCAGGGAAGAACAAACTCATATTGACAGAGCTCTTCTTTTCTGCCTGGCTCTTTATACACCTTATTTCATTACATCTTTGCACTCACCCTGGGAGGAGGCTTTGAAGCCCCATTTCACAGATGAAGAAACTGAACCAAAGGGAGTCAGGATTTCACCCATGACTACCCAGCTTTTAATGGGTTGAGCTAAGATTCAAACCCAGGTCTTTCTGACTTCAACATCAGAGCTTGTCTCCCCACATCACTTCTAACTCCAAAACTATTCCTCCTGGAATGGGCAGTAGTAAAGCTTCTCTCAAGAGCATGGAGGACAGAAGATATTTTTAAGATCACAACCATTTCTATTGGTCTCTTTTGTTCCCTGGTAGGCCTTGTCTGTGCCAAATCTGAAGCCCAATTTATTTGGTAAAGAACAAGTCCAGGGCCACACATACAAAGTATGAGTGGGACTTTGGGGGAAAAAAAGAAGGAAAGAGAGGTTCCAGGACTTAGTGAAGGTCACAAGATCAGCACCAAAAGACGTTAGACTTCCCACCTCAAAACTTTGGTCACAGGATTGACTCCAGTGAGAGTTTCATGTCTCTGGAGAAAGTGGATATTTTCCTTTCAACAGCCATGGCTTGTGTATGGTCTAGAGATGGAACCCACAGGAAACTGGAAAAGAGCCTCCTATTAGAGCTGGTCATCTGCAGAAGATGCACAGGGGATGCAAAGGCCAACTCCACTATTTCTGCTCTCCAGATGCTCAGATCTGCCAAGCGCGGAAGCTGTTCTCTGATGGCAGCCCTGAGGAATGGCACCAATTGGAGCCTCCAGTAATGCAATCACTTTTAATCAGCGTCTAATGAGGATATAAGCAGCCTCAGCTTACCTCTGTTGCAGAGAGGCAACTACACATAAACCTCAATTACTCAGACATTTAAAAATCAATTTCAAATAAAATGTCTAGGTGATGGAACTAAAGGGATTAGAAGGATCAGGATGTGTGCAGAGGCCTGGCATTTCTTGTCAATGCAATTGAGGTAGACAGCTCCTGTAATGCAATAAAGCTGGCTGACTCTGTGCCCCTGGGGGTAAAGGGGAACCGGTCTTATCTCCCAGCTCCCCCTAGAAGCAAAGGAAGATTTCAATGACAGATAGAAGAGAACACAACAGTGAATTCTGCACAGGCAAGCTGTGTTGGGAATGCTAGCTTGTTAGCTTCCTCTCATTTTACAGCTGTGGAGAGGAAAAGTAGCCCTAGGCTACCACTCAAGGCCCCCGCCCCAACCCAGCCTGCATCTGCAGCACCAATCAGATACATTACCATTTCTGTAGATGAGCTTGGCTTTTGTTGCCAGTCATATCTACTTATCAGCCCCATCAACATGCTGGTAATAACTTAGCTCAATAAACTTTTATTGATGTACCATGTGGCGGGCACTGTGCTGAGCAACGTAGGGACACAAAGGTGAGGAAGTTATAGTCTCTGCTTCCATTCACAGCGTAAAAGAAACGAGGCTGACTCTACCTTTTCAGAGTGTGCAGTCCTGCAAAACCAAATCACTTGTATCTTTAGGCACAACAGGCTTTTTCACGCCTCTGAGTCTTAGCCCACTTGGAGAAGAGACAGCCCTGGAGCTCAGCTGTTTGCTTTTATTCTGTGAGCTCAAGATGCTCCTTCCAACAATTTCCTTTTTTTTTAATTTTCTAAAGCTGGTAGGGGTTAAATGCAGTTACTTTTACCTAAAGAAACAACTAATACATAGGATAATACCATTAATAATAGTAATCATAGCATTTAGTGGCTAAGTATTGTGCTAAATACTTTAATTGCATTGATACCAAAGCCACCCTATGAGGTAGGTATTGCTATAATCTTAATTTCTCCATTTTGTAGGTTAATGTACCTTATAGGGTATGTTACAGGGATTCCTTCCAGGGATTAAATGTGGTACGCTATTGTAGTGGCACCAATAGTGTTGGCTATCCAGTACCACTATCCCCTCCTGAGAATCCCCACCCTCTGTATCCACATTGTGTTCAATGGTGCCCCTTGGAGTTGTCAAAATATAACTTTCTAAAGTTAAAAACACAACTCACACAAAATATAATGAACCTGAATCAAAGATGCATTCCATTTATTAATGAATGAGGGGACCATTATGATGGCAAATTTAGTTCAAAGGAGAATTAGAGAGAGAGAATTTATATAGATAGTCAGTCAAAGGGAGACTGAAATGAACTTGTTAATAGATTACAAAACTGGTTAATGGCTTACAGAGCCATATAGCTGCAGCCTTCTGGCCATGATTTCTACCTTACAGAAACTGACCAGTAGACAGAGAACTTCAGAGCATCTGGGCTCTAATCAGAGAGTAAATAGCAAATTCAAACGCAGGCACATTCTCCCAGGTCAGGGATTCAGCAAACTTTCTAAAGGGCCAGATAGTAAATATTTTTGGCTTTCCGGGTCATACGGTCTCTGTTGAAGCTACTCAACTCTGACATTGTAGCATGAAAACAACTTTAGATAAGACGTAAACAAACGGATGTGGTTGTTCCAATAAAACTTTACTTTCAAAAACATATGGCCACGGGTCATTGTTTTCCAACTCCTATCCTAGATGATTAAACAATTCTTGGGTGAGCCAGTTAAACAACGCCTAAGGGTGACATTGAGTTATCCTATGTTATCCTATTGCTTTCTCTGTAATTTTTGGTTCATTTTTCTTAACAGCACTAAAATGTGAACGAGGCCTCCTGGAATTTGCAGTGTTCCTGCCCCCCTGCCATGTGCGTGGACACGGCCCAGCCCTTACATTTATTCAGGTGGACCCCATTTTCTCACTGCCTGTCCTCATCAGTGCTGACCGGACCACACTTGGCACCTGACCCAATCTCCAAATCTGGAATGGAACTAAGGGATTCCTACCTCAGGCTGGCTGCTTTCTTGAGTGGAAGAGATATAAAGTCTGGGGCTGATGGAGGAAGTTATTTTCTGCCCCCTCAACTGGAAAGCAGAGGAATTGAGGTCAGAAGGAACCCACTCACTGCCTCTCTGTGCCTCAATTTCACTATCCACACAGTGGGAGTAATACTCTACCTACTTCACAGGGTGGGTGTGTAGTTTAAATGTGATGATGTGTGTAAAGCACCCAGCCTGGAACACAGTATGTGCACTGTAAAGATTACCTCTCTTATCTCTAGGATTCCTCTCTCCTTCTCATCCCAGTTGACTCGAATGCTAAATGGCTTCAGCATCAATACAGGAATTGTGCTGACACCACAGCTCTGCCTCCTCTTTGCTTGAGTTCAATGCCCTTTCTTCTCCACATTGATGTTTTATTTCACTGTTGATGTCTAACCTTTGACTTTTACTCAAATTTCTTCTAGTAATGTTGTGCTTTACAGCTGAGTGACTGTGCTGACTTCTCTATTTTCTTCTGTGAGTGAGGAAGAGCAGAGACGACCAAGCATTGACTGAGCAGTAGTGTGGCTGAGTGCTTTCAATAGATCATCTTTAATTCTCACATCTCTCCATTTTTAGGGACACTGTTACCTCTGTTTTATAGATGAGGAAACTGAGGCTCAGGGAGGTTTCAGTCGCCAAGCCAAGATTGCAGTCCTGGAAAGTGTCTGGAGCTGGGATTCCAGCTCAGGCCTGACTGACTGCAAAGATAATGAGTGCTTTTGTCACAACACCCTTTCTTCAAAGTGTTTTGCATTTGGCTGCTACTTTACCTCTTAGCTGCTTCTTCTCCTTTGGCAAAACTGATCCTCTGTGGCCTACATGCAGGAAACAAACTAATATTGTTCAGTTCCTAAAATGAAGCAGAAAGCTTTTAATATGATGTCCTCAAATGCTTCAGCAGCTCATATCCTATTTTTCATATTTGAGTAAGTTAATAGGCAATATCTCCATCATGGATGCCTCACTTCTGCGGATGTGCTCACCAGTCTTACTGGCCTCCAGAGAACTCCCTGCTCTAAGCAGAACAAGAATTCAGAGGCCAGAGTTAGAGAAAAGTAGGCTGCAGAGCCAGATCATTCTAGAAAATTTATGTCCTTCAAAATTCAGCTACAGCCCTTGCAAAGAACATGTCTGTATGCCTGCCTATGAGAGGACCATACCCCCAAAAACGGCCAGGACCAGCCACTGTAGTAAGAGAGAAACAACAGGACTGGGGAAAGATGAGGTGAAGTTTCTGTAGAGGATACTTGTTATCTTTGGCTGCCGGGCATTCTAACATCCTACCTATTTTTTTTTTCCAGTTTTGTTGAGCTATAATTGACACATAATATTCTATTAGTTCAAAGTGTACAACATAATAACCTGAACCACATATATATTGCAAAATGATTAACACAATAAGTTTAGTTAATATCTATCACCTCACATAGTTAAACATTTTTTTTTCTTGTGATGAGAACTTTTAAGAGTGCTCTCTCAGCAAAGGTCAAATATACCACACAGTATTGTTAACCATCTACCTACTTTTAAAGAATCTTGGTAGCTTGAAATCAGGACCCCTCTTCCCTCCATCTCCATTACAGATCTCGGTCCCTCCTCCAGCCCCATGGCAAGTAGAGAATGGTCAAGTAAGCTATACTGGCCAATCAGATGCTCCCACCTAGGACTTTGAATCTTAAGAACATGACACATCTTACAGGAGTGGTTAGAGATTAATTATAGTAGCTATGCTGGAGCCTAAAGTCTATCCAGAGTGTCAAGGTTGGCGGCAGTAGTCCAGAAAGACTCTTCCCATCACAGGATCTTAACGGTGCTCAACTTCTTTTGGGTTTTGCCCATTTTCTAAGCTCAGTTCTCCAGGCCCTCAATGTTGTGAGTTATCCAGTAGTTTCCTAGGAAATTCTTGTTGCTTAAGTTAGCCTATTGGCACCCTGAGTGATGGATACCTCAAAATCCACCAGCAAGGCCTGGGCTCTTGCACATATTGCCATCTCTGTTCAAAGGCGATTACTCCAAGAAAGGCTGTCAGAGTTTCTACTCAATAGGAAGAAAAAGACAAAAAGCCTCATAACTTAATATATTTAAAACCTTAGCACTAAGGGGGTATGTTGGCCACCAGTCTATTCTTACTAATCCACTAATCTAAGATAGATGTACCTACAGGAGTCCAGACAAGGACTTTTTTCCCTGCCATCAAAAGATAAGTTCAGTAATATCATATCAAAGCCCAAGTTATTTCTTTTACAGGAATGGAAGATTTATAAAATAGATCAGGTCAAATTTCTGCTCTTGTGGTCATTAAATAAATAAGCAAAAACCAAGCTTTGTAGTGCTTGCTTTTGTTCTCGCTTGTCCTACATACCATGTAAGATGCATAAGAGTACAAAGTGACCAGGGAAACTGACAGTTTTTGAACACTCCCACTATTGCATTCATGCCTCAGCTCTGCATAGTGAGGCAAATACGATGACACCCATTTCTCAGTGGAGGAAAAAGGCTCACACAGACAAAAGAATTTGCTCAGCCATAGAGCTGGTAACTGCAGCTAGGATTAAAAGCGACTCCAAAATCCACTCTCCCAGCTTTAGAAAAACTGAAGCCATTGTGGCTGGTAAATTCAACCACAGATGAGACCATTCCGAACAAAAAGGAATCTACTTTTGCCAAATACTGCAAATGTATCATGGGGATCATTTTAATTACACTAGGTTTTATTTCAAAGGCATTCTTCTAATGGATATACAGAGTGCCTATCACATAGTAGGTAGTTAAAAGAATGTTGATTTGGGTTAAGCAATTCCAGACTGGTTAAGAGGGAAAATGGTAACAGACATAGAAATAATTAATCTGGGCTTTTGTGTGGTATTTTCCATACTTTTTAGTTTGTTTTGCTGCTTGGCAAAAATAAAAGTCTAAATTCTTTCTGGGCTATTTCATAATTGATAGATGAACTCAGCCTAATTTTTGATCCATAGAGAAGGGTTAGAAATACCAATACCCTTGGGGTTAAATTTCCCAACTTTTGTTGTGGAAATATTTAGTCAACTAATGATCTCTTCCATCCCCTGCTGTTAGCTTTGGCAGGGTTTGCACTCCTTCTTTTTAAAGAAACACAAAAATAATCCTCAAGGGGGATAAATACCTGTGTGAAGCTCCCAAAGAGCTGGAATGGGGATGACATAACATGGAGGAAGGAATTTAAATTCCTTGCTAAAATAAAAATGAAAAAATAACCTGTAAATACAAGAATGTGATTCATGTTTGGAATGAATTAAGCAGAAAGATAAAGCACATCTAGAGACCCAAAGGATTAGTTGGAAATTTTTAAAATGTGGTCTCTGCCATGTAAGGTTTAAGTAGCCTGAAGAAATTTTTATTTGAGGCCAGTCTCATCCATCCATCCATCCACCACCATCCATCATCCACCCATCTATTATCCATCCTTCCATCACCCATCATCTGTCCATCCATAATATATGTTGGACTTCTGAGAGAACACAAAGATGTAAAGACAGGATATTGCCTTCAAGGCGGTTAATGGAAACAACACAATCTGTTCTTTGTACGCTGGTTTTTCATTAGTATTTACTTAGCATTACCTATGCAGTAGGCACTACGCTTAAAAAGCAGGACAAATATCCTACTTAATTTTCACAACTATCCCGTGGGAACATAGTTGTCCCTATTTTCCTCTCAGGAAATTGAGGGACAGAAAAGTTATTTAATGTATACATAATCCAGTGGGCTAGTGGCAGATCTAAACCTTCAACCAAGTCTATCTGACTCCAAAGTCAATGGCATGCTTTAAACTAAATTGTGATAATGTCAGTTTGTACAAGATACAAAATCAGATCATAAACAAAATAACTGTCCAATATTTGGCAAATAGTGATAGTTATATTTTTATAATGTGAAAATTATAATTGTTATAAGAGGGTGAGGTGTGTGTGTGTATGTGTGTTTCCTGGAGGGTTACTGTAAACTCTTCAATAGTGGACTAAGGAGGAAAAAAAATGCGTAAAGAAAGGCTTTGTGAATTCTTGGCAATAAATTTGATCCTTAAAAAATAGATTGAAGGAGAGTAGCCTGGTAAAGAGAAAAGGCATGGAAAGAGAAATATGTTCTGAGTCCCTGAAGAAGTCCACATAGGCGGTACCATTGAAGAATGTATATCTTGCACCCAAATAGCTCACTCTCAGTTGCCAAAAGCCAACAAGTCACATTGGAGAGCTATTCCCTTTGGACACCAAAGTTTTTTAGTCTTTATGCTATCAACAAGAGTGTCCTATTAAGTATCACAACTCTTGGGATGGGTAGTAAACTAACAATTGCTTCTCCACTGTGAAATTAGTCAGGGTCCTGGCAGGAAAGACAAGGCACGGTGGCACACTCAGTTGTGGACTATTACAAAAGTGTCAACAAAGTTAAGAGGAACCAAGAAGGATTGGTTAAATACCCTGGGATTAGCAAAAGGGAAGTCTCCATCTCTCCTCCTTTCTTCCCCCTTAGGGGCAGGGAGGGATCCATTCCCAGATCCCTGAGAGAGCTATAGCTGCGACTCATGCTGCAGATGTGGAAGAAGGCTGTCTACCAGGGGTTTGGTGGCTTTTGGAAGAGGAGCCCAGGGCAACAGAGAAAGAGATGAGAACAAATACACTCACCTCCCTTTCCTTCTTGCCTCCAGTATCTTGATGGCATCTCCACCGGCCAGAGGACAAAGCAACACAGGTGAGGAGACTCAAAAAGGTACCCTCCTCGGGCACCAAGCAGGATGGGCAAGGATGGCGAGAGGATCTGAAAAGGCAAATGGAAAATGGTCAGCACAAAGAATTACAGTGGTAAGACAAGACAGAAGTAATTTGGAACTAATTCCATTTAAAGTAATGAAGCTTTAAAACTATTTTATTTTGTAAATTATAGCAGGTTCAACATTATCCCTGCAATAGCTTTCTCTCACTAACCTGCATTTAGATATTCTTTTATGTTTATGGGAGAAAAGGGCGGTGGTGGTCACAGCTAGCTGGTGGGAGGGGAATTACCCATAACCCTTCACAATCAGCAGAGTGTGTCTAACTTGTGAGTGGCATCCATCACTTGTGAGAAAAGATGAAGAATCATTGCTTTGAGTCCACCACACAACCCTATGATGGGAATTAGTCTTTGATCAGACCTCCTCCCAGCTACCAGAGATGGAGACAGAGAGAGAGAGTTGTGAAGCAGGACAGAGTATAGGTGATCAGAACGTGGGTAAAGGGAAGGGGGAAGAACAAAGGGACAAAAGTGAAAATGCAGCAATGTTAATATTTTATTTAGAGTTGACCCTCTTATGGTTAAGAGCCTCTGGGAGGAGAGAGCAGGATTATCCTCTTCTTGTGTTTTTGGGCAAAGGATGATCATACACACACACAGACACCTCAGAGTAGATGTTTACAGGAGGACAGTAATGACCCCAAGCTGCCATTATCCTAAGTGGAAGGTAGGGCAAGTGTTGCTTGAGGAATGACTCTCTCCCTTATCTCAGGGTCAACCTGTTATGTAGAGGCCACGCTGAATGGGGCTGGTAAAAATCTCTCTCTGGGTTCTGAAAACATGTTCTCCAGGAAATTTGAGAGAAGGAAGCCCCAAATTGCTGCATTTATGCTCATAATCATCTATTTCCCTATTAAGAAACTGGCTCTCAGATGTTATTACTGGCTAGATACTTAAGTATCTTCTTGAGGCAATTTTGAAACTGTCTCTTTCTCTGCACGCACATGTGCACACACGTGCACCCAGGGCAATACACAGTAGTATGCATAATGAAACTTGAAAAGTGAGCTGAAGCACCCTGTGGTAAACTAAATGAACCAAACATATCCTTGGCAAGACTTGGGAAAAAAAGCCAGATTTTTCCCAGAAATAAACAGTTTCATCATAACAGAGGTGAAAAAAAATTAAACTAAAACTCCCAAATCCATCCCAGTTATGTGGAAAGTCCATTAAAGTCTTCCTAAGAAGTTGTTACCAAAATCCTAAAAATTCACTCTGAATTCCAATGATCTGCTTTTTATTCCAAGTTGTTACTTACCGGTGCAGCATTTCCATTATCCATGTTGAGCAATGGCTTATAGATGAATAAGGAATTTAGAATCAAGTATTTGAATTCAGCAAGCCTTTTCCAGTAAGTAATTTGAAACTCTGAGAAATGCCAAAGACCTAATTACTAATAGAATAGTCCTTTGTATCTGTGTAAATGAAAATGGACGCCAAACTCTGGTTAATAGAGATCATTTCCTAATATGCCCATACTTTTAATGTTGTGACATGGACTGTAATGATTACTTTTCACCATTATATTGTCACTGTCATTTGAAACATCCTGAGAGGGGAGAAGATGATTGACTTGAAATGTACTAGCAAGGTAGACACGGTCTTTCTCTACAAATACTTGGCCTAAACCTTGGGGACACATTGGAGACTGTTGAGTCTTTCCCTGGCTTTTTCTGGGCTTTTCACTCAAAT
Organism: Equus quagga; assembly: GCF_021613505.1. Lineage (NCBI taxonomy): Eukaryota > Metazoa > Chordata > Mammalia > Perissodactyla > Equidae > Equus > Equus quagga. Next base: position 165,183,512 of record NC_060268.1, read on the forward strand.
GCCAGTGCCTCCAGGAGGCTCTCTCCACAGGAAAGATGCCTACAGTCTTCATCAGGTCTCAGAGGGCCTGGAGATTCCTGGACTCTTGCTATATCTCTTGCTTGAACTAGTGAGGTGATTGCAATCAATTCCGGTCGACACATTCTCCAATTTCCCCAGAGCATGGGGTAATTTTGTCCCCTCCAGACTACTTGCAAAGTTCTTTAAAGACCCACGAAGACTGAACTGTATTCAAAATTCTAGGAACCATTGAAAGGGCAGGGGGTCAATGAAGTCAGGTTCTGCAAACAGCGTGAATCAAACCTGGCTCCACATTTTCCCTACCAATCTGTCTCTAATAATCTGTCTCTCTCTAATGATCTCTAATAATAATTTGTCTCTAATAAACTAAGCTCAAAACTTTGGTCTGCTTTGACTTTTCGTCACCTTCTTTCAAAGGAACTTAGTTATCAAGTCCTTATCATTGCATTCAGCAGCTTGCAGTAGATCTAAATGAGTGAATGATGGCACATCAGGGAAGCATTATGGGTTGTCCAACTGACACTTGTTCCATTTTCCTTCTTTTTTGCTGGAGAAGCCTCTCCCACTCTAGAGGCTGTAAGTGCCCAGGCCTTGCTAACGCATGGGCGTGAGACTCAGTCCTTGCAAGACATAGGCATGAGACTCAGCCATGACCGATGCATTAAGTCTTGTAGGAGGCCTCTAGGAAAGGTTTCCTCCTCTCAACACAAAGAGACACACTGCACACACTTAAAAATGGTTGCAATTAGGACTGAGAATACCAAGTGTTGGAGAGGATGGGGAGCAACTGGATCTCTTCCACATTGTTTTAGAAAACAGTTTGTCAGTTTCATATGAAATATGAATATATGTTCATTAGGAATATTGGCCTGTAATTTCCTTTTCTTTTGGTATCCTTATCTGGTTTTGATATCAAAATAATACTGGCCTTGTAAAATAAGTTTAGAAGTGATCCCTCCTCTTCAATTTCAATTAAGAAGGATTGGCATTAATTCTTCCTTAAATATTTGGTAAAATTCACCAACGAAACCATTTGGTCCTGGGCTTTTCTTTGTTGGGAGATTTTTGATTACTGATTCAATTTCCTTACTCATTATTGCTCTGTTTGGATTTTCTATTTCTTCATGATTCAGGTTTGGTAGGTTGTATGTTTTTTAGGAATTTGTCCATTTCTTCTAGGTTATTCAATTTGTTGCCATATGATTGTTCATAGTAGTCTCCTATGATCTTTGTATTTCTGTGGTATTGGTTGTAATGTCTCCTGTGTCATTTTTTATTTTATTTGAGTCCTCTCTCTTTTTTCTTAGTTAGACTAGCTAAACATTTCTCAATTGTGTTTATCTTTTCAAAAAAGCAGCTCTTAGTTTCATTGACCTCTTATTTGTTTTTCTGGTCTCTATTTCATTTATTTCTGCTCTGATCTTTGTTACTTACTTCCTTCTGCTAACTTTGGGGTTGGTTTGTTCTTCTTTTCCTAGTTCCTTCAGGTGTAAAGTTAGGTTGTTCATTTGAGATCTTTCTTTTATTCTTAATGTAAGCATCCATTGCTATAAACTTCCTTTTTAAAACTGCTTTTGTAGACTCCCATAGGTATTAGTTTGTTATGTTTCCATTTTCATTTGTTTCAAGATATTTTTTGATTCCACTTTTGATTTCTTCTTTGATCCATTAATTGTTCAGGGGTGGGTTGTTTAATTTCCGTATATTTATGAATTTTCTAGCTTTCCTTGTATTATTGATCTCTAGTTTCATACCATTGTAGTTAGAAAGATAGTCTTCCCTTTCATTCTATTTTCTCTGAGCCATGATCCCAAATAATCACCTTTGTCATCTAACCTTAACTCTTGATTATTTATTCTTTTATAAAAATCTAAAATTGGTCAAGATTTCACAGTTTGCCATCATCTGTACTAGTATTACCAAAATGACCTAGCATGTGCCATAGAATGCACTGGAGTTGATATTCATTGTCTTATTTAATCCTCATACTACACTAAAAAGTAGATACCATCATTAGACCAGGGTTTCTTAACCTTGGCACTATTGACACTTTGGGGCTAAATAATTCTTCGTTGTGAAAGGCTGTCGTGCACATTGTAGGATAGTTAGCATCATCCCTGGCCTCCACCCACAGGCACCAGTAGCCTATTTCACCCTCAGTTCTGGCAATCTAAAATATTTTCAGATATTGCCGAATGTACCTGGAGAGAATGGGCTTCATTATCACACCCAGTTGAGCACCACTGTGTTAGACAGATTTTACAGATAAAGGGACTGAGATTTGGAGAAGTTAATTACTAGCCCAAAGGTTCTTTGCTGGTAAGGGACAGAGTAAAGATTTCAATCTAGTTTTGCCTATCTTTAAAACTCTGATTTAATATTCTCTGTTGTCTATACAAACATAACTCCTTCTCTTCTCCATATACATCATTTGGTCTAGCAAGCTGAGCTCCTCCCCTCTGAAGGAGATGTACTGATCTCTTATCCACCTCTTTGCACATTTCCTTGCCCCAACTCACCCACCCTTTACTTTTCTGCCAATTCACATATTATGCTATTCTGGATTAATGCTTCGACACGTTTTACCAATGTTGCTAGAGAATGGGTATAATCCTTAGAAATACTGGTGGAGTGGAACCCCAGGAAAAAAATGGATTTTTACCAGGCTAGACATATGAGACCTCAGAGTCAGTGCGAAAATGATATTCTACTCCCCACCCTCCTCCAAAGAGGAATAATAATTTGAACCAGTTACAGAGCCATAAAAAGTTAGAACTACAGGGGCTTTAGAAATGATCTTACAGAAGCACCTCAGTTTACTTACGTGAAGGCTGAGGCCCATGGAGGAAAATGAGAAACTTGACATCGCACAACCAGCTGGTGGAGAGCCACACCTTTGGCCTCCTAGACTAGGGCTCTTTCCACTGCATCCTCCTCTTTCTAGAAAAGACCAAAGTCAGAACAGTGAAACTGGGTTTCAGAGGTGGTTTGAATTATTATTGAATTATACAATAAAGGTATATTTAATGGTTCTATTTCTGAGTAATATAAATGAAATTCACTATTTTTAAAATGACTCTTCAAAATGACAAAGTTCATTAATGGCTCTGCCATTTCTTTTAACATTTTCTATGTTTTGAGCACTTACTGTATGCTGAGCTCTCTCACTCATTTAATTCTTACAGTGTGAAGTAGGTACAATGACTATTGCATCAGCTCGGAAACAGACACCACTTTAAGACTTTAGAGCAAAAGGAATTTGATTCAGGAAATTGGTTATGCCAGAGTGGGAATGCTGAGAACGTTAAAAGGGGACAAGAAGGCAACCCAGAGATTAGTAACAGCAGGAAGCTGCTAACATATCTGGGGCTGGAGGCACAATAGGAGGAGGTGGTGTCACCAGATTTCAGAAGTCTGGTTCTCTGAGAGGAAGGCTGCCCTGTGGGAGCTGGAGCTCTGGAAGAGATCTGCTATTGCCAGAGACACAGCAGGAAGTGGAGAGAGAGAGGAATGGGAGAAATACCTTGGCATTTCTCCAGCTCCCACCCTTTGGCTATCTACTACTGTGTCCCATTGGTTGGACCGACCTAGGAGCTAGACAGCAAGGGAGCCTGGGAAATATGACTCCCTGAAATACAGAGCAGAGCAGAGGAAGGACAGAGGATAGATCTGAGAGCAAACAGGCATTGACCTACACAATTGTCTTTGTTTTATCTACTTCTTTGACTTTGTGACGGCTACCTCAACAGGTCCTCCTAAATAGAGGCAGGCAGACTGTCGGGCAGACTGTGTAGAGGAGTGATAACCCAAGTTGCTGTTTTTAGTTTCCCTTCTCTTTATCCTAAAGACAAGAAGAGATTAGAGTCAAGGCAACAGAAACAAGCTGGCACTTATCATTTGATGATATCGCTGGGGTGGAATCTACCAGCCAACTCACCCAGGAATCCACCAGCCAACAAGTTAAAAAGTATGGGACACATTTGGCATCAGGCTCATGTATTTTCCAAAAGGAAACATTGTCCAGTCATGTGAGTGATGAGGCAAAAAAAGATGCATGTTATGGGCTAAGTTGTTGTTTACCAGAAATTCCTATATTGAAGCCCTAACATCCAACATGATGGCATTTGAAGATAATGCCTTTAAAGAGGTAACTAAGGTTAAGTGAGGCCATAAGGATGGGGCCCTAATCCGATATGACTGGTGTCCTTATAAGAAGAGGGAGAGACATCAGAGATGCCCACACACAGGGAAAAGGCCATGTGAGGACACAGTAAGAAAGTGGCCATGTGCAAGCCAAGGAGGGAAGCCTCAAGAGAAACAAAGCTGGTGATGCCCTGGTCTTGGATTGCTGGCTTCCAGAATTGTGAGAAAACAGATGTCTGTTGTTTAAGCCACATGGTCTGTGATATTTTGTCATGGCAGCTCCAGAACACTAATCCAAGGCACCAGAACAATACTTCCAGTAATGGCCAATGCTATTGCTGCTTTCCAAGCCAGTGGCAGGAGGTTACCCCCAGGAACTACCTAGTCCCTGAAATCATTTACCAGCCAACTAGCTCCCTTCCATAGGCAGAGATGAGGTATAAACACACGCCCATGAGAGAGAAAAAAAGCAATGACTCAAATTCATATGCACATAGAAATGATTTTCTTGAGAGCAAGTTTTAAGAAGTGGGGAGAAAGACAGAACGAGGCAAATGGATATTCATAAAAGAAGGATTCGAAGAGGCGTATGGTGGGAGAGGGCATTGAGGGCACTGAAGATAAAGTTTTCCAAGTTTTCAAATTTGCCATGTTCGCTAGCTGAAGTCATGGTTAATTTTTTCTCATTACAGCTTTGATTTTCAGAAAAGATACAATACCATATATGGTAGCAGATCAGCGGCATACTTTTTGGTATGTTTCTTTCTCCAGATCATTTTGCATAGAAAATTGTTAAAATGGTCTAATTTGGATGTATTTCCTGAATCTTAAAATCCTTGACACATCGGGTCACAGGAATTCTGTGTCAGCATAATTAGGAGGGTATTGCTTTATTGAGGAAGATAAAAATGAAGTCCAAATAAGCCAAAAGTGCTCAGGTAGGCCATCCCAGTTTGGGGATCCTGAGAGCTGCTGCGGGATTTCTTTTGGGCAAAACAATTTTAGGAAGTAAATTGATATTCTGCAGTGGCATTGCCTTTGGGTCCTTCTGGGGTCAGAGCAGCAATTCAGGATCTGGTTGGGATTAACTGTTTCACATTTTCTCCTTGGAGACCTGCCTAAGTCCTCTAAATCACAAGAGAACTCCACAAACATGCTCTTCCCTGGAGAATCGGAGAAGGAGAGGGTGGAGAAGGACAGGGATCAGCGGGCTTTCTGGGGAAGAGAAGCAGGGTCGCTGATGAAGCTTATCTCAGGAGGAAGCAAAGGCGTGAATGACAGCAAGGCTTGCAGCTCTAGTGAGGAGAGACCTACACTCAAAACTACTAGGTTACCTCCATCTCCAGCAACCAAACTAGGGAGAGTTTCCAAGGCAGTTTGTTTATATTTTTTGAAGCCTTGCTACTCAAAGTGTGGTCTCAGACCAGCAGCATCAGCAAAACTGGGAGCACATCAGAAATGCAGATAATGCAGATCCCCAGACCCACTGAGTCAGAATCTGCATTTTAACAAGATCCCCAGATGATTTCCATGACTGTGAAATTTTGAGATGCTCTTATCTAAAGCATCCTTCACCCAGGATGTAAGAGGGGGTTGAAACATTCTGCCATGGCCTGAGTGTATACTCAAGGCCTTTCTTTCCCTCATTTCTTTGTTTCCCTTGAACAAAGCTGAGGGGAAAGGACATAGAGAGCAGAAATGGGTTTAAGGTTGTCTCTGATCCAACTCTCACTAGACCAGCCTTCACAATCAGTGGCAGACAGCAACCCACTGAAGGTGTAAACAGCATACCTGGACTGTACAGGGCAAGAGTTTCCAGCTGCCACTGCTGCTGTTGTCAGAAACCTGCCACTCTGGGCACCTGGTGCAGGCTCACAGAGTTCTCTGTTTTCCCTTCCAACCCTGTTTCTCAGGCCACTGCTGCCCGCAAGAAGTGGGCACCAACTGGTTGTTGCTCCCAGATTGTGTTTAAAACCCAACACCAAACAAGTTGTCATTGGTGTTGGGAGGCCATCCCCAATGCCGGGGAACTTCAAGCCATGAGCTAACACTGACAAGTAAATTCATAGGTTCCAGACTTGATGTGATCACCACTTGGAAATAAAGTTCCATTTCGCTGCGGACTAAATGTTGTTCCCCAACCCCAGTTCGTATATTGAAGCCCTAATCCCCAAGGTGACTGTATTTGGAGATAGGGTCTTTAAGGAGGTAATTAAGCTTAAATGAGGTCATAAGTGTGGGGTCCTAATCCAATAAGATTGGTGGTTTCATAAGAAGAGGAAGAGAGATCTCTCTCTGTATGCACACACACTGAAGAACAGCCATGTGAGAACACAGTGAGAAGGTGGTTGTCTTCAAGCAAGGAAGAGAGTCCTCACCAGAACTTGACCATACTGGCATCCTGATCTTGGACTCCCAGCCTCCAGAACAGTGAGAAAATAATTTTCAAAATACCCAGTTATGGTATTTTGTTACAGCAGCCCGAACGGGCTAAGACACAATTTGTCCCAAGAGAATGGACTGTTGGACCCTAGATTTCTGATTAAAAAAGAGAATGTTTCTGAATTCCAGCTTGTTTGCTGACATTGGTCGTGCTGGTTTTCTGTCAATGATCAGTCGTTCCCTCAGTCAATCTGAGCATGTAGTGCAGTAACACACACTCTGGCAGGAAGGAGGATGTATCAACACACACTCACACACTGGGAATGAAGTCACAACACACACTGGCTCATTTAGGGTGACCAACCATTCAACTTGCCCAGGACTGAGGGGTTTCCTGGGACATAGGACTTTCAGTGCTAAAACCAGGAAAGTCTTGGGCAAACCAGGACAAGCTGATCACCCTAAATGAGCCAAATTCCACCTGTTGGAAGACCAATGGTGACATGTAGTGAGGAAATAGAGCATTTATTGAAAGATAATTAGAGCCCTGGACTAGAGCCCTGGTCCAGTCTCAGCATTGTGTGCCTTGGATAAGTTACTTTACCTCCCTAGGCCTACATTCTGCTCCCTGTGAATTGAAGAACTAGACTACCTCTAAGGGATGTTCCAGTTCGAACATGCTGTCATTTTTAACTTTTGGATTGTTCTGTCATTTGTGACTTGGGTTCAATTGTATCAACCTACAAAATAATCTAAGAGGAGGAACAAGCCTCTGAGCTAGGTGCAAGGATATAATTGTATGTAAAGTCCTGCCTTCATGGAGCTTACTGTCTACTGGAGGTAAGAGATTATAAACAAGAACAGATGTGATGAGTGCTAGGAAGGAGATGACAAAGTGTTGCGATAAATAATGATCGAGCACCTTGTCAGAAGAAGTAATGTTGTTTTTGCTGGGATTGGAGGAGCCAGGCATGAAAAAGGAGAGGGATAGGGAACAGCAAGCACCCATGGGCCTGTGATGGGGAAGAGACTATGAAGTCAAAGGAGCAGAAAGGACTGCAGTATGAATGGAGCAGAGGGAGTCAAAAGACAGTTAAAAGAAATGAGGCTGGGGAGTTAGGCAGGGGCTAGATCAAGCTGGCTTTACGGGCCGTGAAAGGAAGTTCCGATTTTATTCTAAGTACCAAGAGAGGCTAGCAAAGGTTTTGGAATTATATTAGAGTTACACAAACTGACTAGCCTTACTCAGTAAATTATTATTGTACAGTTATGGATCACACAAATGATTCCATGCAATAACAATATAATATAACAGTAAGCACATAACGTTCCTATCCCACAGGTCTGGTTTTATTTAACCAAGAAGAGCCTCCAAAGGTTTGATGTAAGTTGGGGATCCATACCTCCACCACATCGCTTTGAACAAAAGTATCCACTTCAGCATGACTTTCATGGTAAATGACAAAATGAATCTGAGGCTCAAATTACCCAGATCTATCCCTTTGGGAGTGGAATGTTACTTGGAACATATCCTTATAATTAAGATCTATTTGTTATTGATGCTCAGACAAATGTTCTCACTGGCTGCATCTCCAAGAAAGTAAAACACAGATTACTTTTTCCCAGTGCCAATAGTGTTTGGATGAGCACCCAAGGAGATATTACCCCTGATTTTGGATCTTGACAGGAGTTTGAATTCATGCAGGAAGGATCAGAAATTAGATCTGTGTGGGTTTAAAGTTTATCCCTCATCTATTACAAAGGCATTTGAGGCAGCTTCAAAAATTAAACACTGCACAAAATAGAGAAACAAAGGGATGGGAAAAAGCATGTATGAATCTCTTCATCCCTCAAAAGGGGATGACTTTCTAGTAGATGAACTCAATGACGAAATTCTGCCCCTGAATTTTCTGGAAACTGAGACAAGAAGGAAAATGGTGGTTTGCATGAAACATTATCTGATAACAAGGAAACATCAGAATTGCTCAATAGCAATTGAGTACCAAAGAAAAGACAAACTTTTTTTTTGGACTCCCACTGAAAGAGTAATTTATCCTGTGGATGTCTGTATAAGGGACATTGGATATCTCATGGGCAATACATTCAGAGAAAAATTTTGAAGGAAAGAAGACAGTAATGCAATTAAAAATTGTGTTATGTTTCTTGGGCTAGCTGTCTGTAAAAACTGAGTGGTATAAATCCACAAAGGCATTTTTGTAAGATGCCAAGGTATTGTCATCCAGGAAATTTCCTTAATGACAAGGACTTCACTTACAGAACCTAGAAAAAAGAAGATATTTCTTAACATGTCCATTAGACCCTTTCTCGCAAATTACAGCTGCTTGAAGCAAGCCTTTTGTAGGTATTGAGTTGCAGTCAATTTGGAAAAGTAAAAATCTCAGGGAATGCAGACAGGCTATCAGCCAAAATGTACCCTGAGTGGCCAGTCACGAAAGAGGCTGCGTTGACCTGCTGGGGTGGGAGGGTAAGATGCGGACTTGTTGTCCAGTCCAGAGCACATCCTGCTTATTCACAGACTTGCCAGACAAAGATTGTATCTTTTTTCTTGGAAAAGAGCTCTGAATATTCTCAATAACTTGTACAAAAATTCTTTGTTGTGTGTCCAGATTTTGATCCTCCGGCCCTTGAAGAAATGCTACTTGGAACATATGAGTGTGGAGCATGCCATCCCACCGGGGGATATCATTTCCTGGGGGTGTTTGCCTGATTGTACAACTCCTACCATAGTTTTTTAAATCAAATCTACATGGTACCTCTATTGTTTTTGCACTTATTTTCTTTGCTGAGGAAGATTCACCCTGAGCTAACATCCATTGCCAATCCTCCTCTTTCTTTTGTTTGCTTTAGGAAGATTAGCCCTGAACTAACAACTGTGCCAACCTTCCTCTTTTTTTTGTATGTGAGACACCTCCACAGTGCATCTGGTGAGTGGAGCATGTCTGCACCTGGGATCTGAAACTGTGAACCAGGGCGCCAAAGCAGAGTGCAATTTTTGCATTTTTATATCTTCTTATTGTGTTCTAATTTGTTTATTTTTCTGGCTTCACTAAACTCAAAGGCTAGGTTATGTCTATTTCTTCTTTCCCTTTGGAGTTGTCTACCATTAAAACTTAAGATTCATTAGGAAAGATATTCTGTGCTCATGGATTGGAAAAATTAACATGGTCAAAATGTCCATAATATCTAAGGCAATCTACAGGTTCAATGCAATCCCAATGACATTTTTCACAGAAATAGAACAAAGAATCCTAAAATTTATGAGGAACAACAAACTGAACAGCCAAAGCAATAAAAAGAACAATCTGGAGGCATCACACTCCCTGATTTGAAAATATGCTACAAAGCTATAGTAATCAAAACAGCATGGAATTAGCAGAAAAACAGACACACACATCACTGGAACAGAATTGAGAGCTCAGAAATAAACCTACACATCTATAGATAGCTAATTTTCAACAAAGGAGCCAAAAACCTACAATGGAGAAAGTCTCTTCCATAAATGGTGTTGGGAAAACTGGACAGCCACATGCAAATAATGAAAGTAGACCATTATCTTACACCATACACAAAAAGTAACTCAAAATTGATTAAAGACTTGAATGTAAGACCTGGAACCATTAAACTTCTACAAGAAAACATAGGCAATACGCTCTTTGACACAGGTCTTAGCGGTATCTTTTTGAATATCATGTCTCCTCAGGCAAGGAAAAGAAAAGAAAAGGTAAACAAGTGGCACTACATCAAACTAAAAAGCTTCTACATGGCATAGGAAGCCATCAACAAAATGAAAAGACAACACACCAACAGGGAGAAAATATTTGCAAATTGTATATCCAATAAGGGGTTAATATCCAAACTATATAAAGGACTTATACAACTCAACAACAACAAAAAATCCTCAAACAACTCAATGAAATAATGGGCAGAGGATTTGAACATTTTTCCAAAGAAGATATACAGATGGCCAAGAGGCACATGAAAAGATGTTCAACATCACTAACTATGAGGGAAATGCAAAACAAAACTGCAATGAGATATCACCTTATACCCAACAGAATGGCTATTATGAAAAAGACAAGAAGTAACAAATGTTGGAGAGGATGTGGAGAAAAAGGAACCCTCATGCACTGCTGGTGGGAATGTAAATTGGTGGAGCCACTTTTGAAAACAGTATGGAGATTGCTCAAAAAATTAAAAATAGAAATACATAGGATCCAGCTATTCCACTTCTGGGTATTTATCCAAAGAATACGAAACACTAATTCAAAAAGATATATGCACCCCAATGTTCGTTACAGCATTATTCACAATAACCAAGACTTGGAAGCAACATAAGTGCCCATCAATGGATGAATGGATAAAGAAGATGTGAAATATATATATAGTGAAATACTATTTAGCCATAAAAAAGATGACATCATTCTATTTGCAACAACATGGATGAAGCTTGAGGTTATTATGCTAAGTGAAATAAGTCAGATAGAGAAAGACAATTATCATATGTGGAAGATAAACAAATAAACACATAGATGTTGAAAACAGATTGGTGGTTACCAGAGGGGAAGGGGCTGGGGGAGGGTGAAAGGGGTAAAGAGGAACAGGGTGATGGCAACTAGACTTTTGGTGGTGAACACAGTCCATACAGAAGTTGAAATATAACACTATATAAGTTTCAGGTAATGTACACCTGAAACTTATATAATGTTATAAAGCAATGTTACTTCAATAAAGAAATCAAGATGCATTAAATATTAATTTATTCTTTGTATTATAACCTGACATATGTGTGTGTGTGCGTGTATGTACAACCATTTTATACCATTACTCCATTACTACTGTGATGATTTCTGACAAGTAGATTAGCTATTTGATGAATTCATAAATGGATCTTAACACAACTGGAGAAGGGAATCTTATAATCTCTTTTGCTGCTATGTTTTATGAAAGTCTGTGAGAATTTTTCCCTTGGAGTTATTAAAAATTGTGTGTATACATATATAGATATATAAAATATAAACATGTATACTATATACATATACATATGTATACATACATATTATGTGTGTGTAAATTTTTATTCTGCTATGTAATGTTTTGTATCTAATCCTTCTAGCTGGGCCGCTCTAAGGTAAATTGACATAACACCGATGAATTTATACAGAACATTGGTTATAATGTTGACCAGGAAGTCAAGTTCACCAAGCTACATGGTCCTCATGAGAAGATTAATTCCTGGATAAATTCAGTCTGCTTGGGTATGAATGATATCCATGTGGAATCCCTTGGGCCCACTATTAGTCTCTGCAGATGCTTCAAAGATGAACAGGCCATGGTCCCTGCCCTCTAGGAGCCCAGAGTAGGGGAGGCTTGGCACAATCCCTGTACGCAGTAGGTACTTGGTGCCTATTTACTGAATAAATAAGTGAATAATGATGAGAAAGTTTCACAGATAGCCATAAAACAGGGCTGAATAAGAAAGCCAGACTATAACGACCAAGCATTATTGGGTTCAAAGAAAGGAAAAAGGCAAACGACTTCGAGCTCGGTGAATCAGTAAAGGCCCTATAGAAGGGGTCATATTTAGATGAAATTGAAGGATGAGTAGAATTGTAGATTACAGACATGGAGAAGGAAAACAAATGTAGTGATTATTGTCTTTATCTGGGAGCACCAATCCCAGTCTCACATTGGTAACAGACTCTGCCACACTGGCCAAAACTCTGGGCAAATGAGCCAGGTTAGGCCAATTATCATTCTCCTTCACATTAGCCACTGGGATCAAGACATCTTGAGGGTACAGGATGGCTTGTTAAAGCTAGGCCATTCAGGTTGTTTCTCCTAAGAGTTAGAAACTTGGAGACAAAAATAGAGAGCTTAATAGGGGGTTAATTGGGATGGAGTCATCTTGAAGATAGTCTCTTAGAAGGTCCATGGGCTCCTTTGCTTGAATCTCTGAGCTGTACATAGCCTTCCTGACTCTTGATCATCTAGTTCTTCCTTTGAGTCTGTGAGCCACCCTTCCAGGAAATATCTTCTACCTCCTTTGTTTTACTTAAGTCAGTCCAAGTCAATTTCTGTTGCTTGCAACCAAAGAATTCTTAATTGATACAACTAACAGGGAGAGGCATGGAGGCAGGAAAATACGAAGTAAATTCAGAAAGACTGGGTATCTTAGCAGGAGTGGGGTACAGGGACATAATAAGACATAATACTGGAGGGAGAGAGGAAGTGACCTCGTTACTGGAGGCTTTGAAATCCAAGAGGTACAGTTGTTCCTTGTTATTCAGATTCCATATTTGAAAGATTATATACTCAGAAAAATGTATTGGTAACCCCCAAATCAATACTCATGGCACCTCTATGGTCATTCATGGACATGTGCAGAGTGGTAAAAATTTAAGTCCCTGACACACCTGTTTGCAGGTGAGGTTGAACAAGGTCATAGTATTTTAGCTTTCACACTGTAAACAGGTGTCTTTTTTGCGATCTGTTTAGTGCCAGGTATTTCACATTTTTGTACTTTTTGTTGATTTCACTGTTTAAAACGGCCCCAAGTCTTAGTGCTGAAGTGCTGTCTAGTGTTCCTAAGTGCAAGGAGGCTGTGATGTGCCTTACAGAGAAAATATGTGTTGTGAGATAAGCTTCATTCAGGCAAGAGTTATAGTGCTATTGGCTATGAGTTCAATGTTCATGAATCAATGATATTTATTAAATAAGGAGTCTTTAAACTGAAATGTATTTTTAAAAAGGTTATATATAGATGGGCTGATGACAGTGTGTGACCAGAGGTTCTCAGGACCCTAACCCCGTATTTCCTCTAGAAGCAATGGTTCAGTATTCACTAATTCAGTGTTCCCAGGGACTTTGCAGAATACAACTACAGTGGCTAATGAGAATCAAGTATATTTAGACTTAACTTTATAAGTAAAATTGAGTTATTGAAGGTTTTTGACACAGAACTGCTATGTTCAAAACTGTGCAGTGAGAGAATTACTTGAGTGGCAAATGTTCAGCGTCCATTAGAGCTGGGAGAGACAAATAGCTGGAAGACCAATGAGGGTGCTCTAGGAGGCTACCTTTTGGCAGCAAGGAAGATAGAAAGTTCTTGATGTCTATGGTACCAGAAAAGAAGGCATGGATGTGAGATGTTGTGAAGGCAGAAGATACAGGAAGTTTGTGATGTGTAACCAAGCTGAGGAACAAATCAAAGGGCATAACTGAAATTTTGAGTTTGGGTGAACGGGAGACAGAATGGTGGTGTAGAAAGATAAGTCAGTCAGAAGTTGGTCAAGGGAGGAAGACGATGGATTCACTTTTAGATGTGCTGAGCTTGAGACCCTATTGGTATGCCAAGGAATAGTTTACACTCAATAAACAGTATCTATATTGTTGATAACAATTGTGAGGAGGAGGAAAGTGATGAGGTGGGGGAGAAGAGGGGTAGGAGACAAATCTCTTAGTCACCTGCCAGAAAAACTGGCACTCAGCTGAACCTTTCAAGTCAAATATCCAAAATGGCTGAGTTCTGGATGGCCCAAATGCCAGTCACTGATACCCCAGTGTGCAAATTAAGGGTGTGATGTGGCAAAAGCATCAGGGATCTGAGTTTTTAGCTCTCAGAAATCCACTCTTGTGATTCAAACTTAACACAGAATTGCAGTTGTGTACCTTAAGCCCACCCATGGATGTTGGTGGCTGCGTCAGGAGAGGTTCTAGCATCAGCCACAGGCTGTGTCTAGAACCAGCTCTTGTCAGAAGTCCCCAGAAAGAAAGCCTCCCCTACTCCATCCAGAGGCTCACACCTTGTTTCTTGGGGCTGGAGCTCAGATGCAAGGCTGAGCCTAGAGACCAGAGGTCCTACTGCTGCTGCCATTGCTCCCTCAGAGTAGAGGTTGGATGGTGTCTCCTGCCTGTGTGTATGTGGCCAAGCTTTCTCCAACCTTGGAAGCCTGGCCTGAGAAAGAAGAAAGACCCTCCTTCCAGCCCCATGGATCGCCCATTTTTCTGGCCCAAAATTACTGTCTTCTTAGTACAATTGATTTCTATTTCCTTCAGGGGAAGCATCTGTATAATCTGGTACAATCTAGTCACCTGGTTAAAATTCTATGGATCTCTCCTGTACACCAATGATCTGTAGGTTGTTTTGGATGATCTGGCGGGCACATACATGCCTCTATGCCCTGAGAACCCAGGAGAATGAGATAATGTCCCTCACTCCTTCCAACCTTGCTAGTGGCCATCTATTCTGCAGCTCTGTCCTGTGGTCCCAGAGATGAGCTCTCACAAGGAGACATGCCAGCGTTAGTTGGTGGGGTTGGGGCATCAGTGTCTGTAAGTCCCTGCAGCATCTCCTCACTCACCTGGCTGAGGTGGAAAGGGGAAGCACCTGAGTGGAGGTGAATGATTGATGAAGAATTCTGTGTGAGATCCCAAGGTCACGTTTAAATTTCTTAGCATCATAGTATCAAAGAAAAAGATGGCAGTTGCAGAAGTCTCTCCAAATGGTCACTTTTCTTCCATTACTTGCTTTCCTTCCTCTGAAATGCCCTCAGTGTCTTTCCCAAGTAAAGATAGGAGAGAGAAATTAATTCCCTCTTCGTTTCTGATATATTATAGCCCATTTTAGGGTTCTCCTAAGGCTCACTGAGGTGAATTTCTCTGGGTAGCATAAAAAGAGCCTTTCAGAAAAGGCACTTATAGATGTTACAGTGAAACCAGACAACTTTGCAACTGATTTATCAAAACCCTTGAAGGACCATTTGAAGGCAGGCGGCAAAGGCAATAATGTCGAACAAAGGGAGTACATCCAGAGGCAGAACTGTATTGCATGTTCTAAAAAGAAAAAAATAACAGTGAGAGAGAAAACCGAAGCCCACAAGGAAGCATTTTGTTTCGTTTTGTTCATGTCTCTTTACTGGTTCTGAGCATGAACCAATGCAATTTTTAAAGAGCCCAATCAAAGCCAACTGGAGATAAAAGCATTCATTTCTTTCAGCTTCTCATAAGGGAACAGGTAGAATTCTCTTCTGAATTTTATGGTAATTATAGAGAGTTGCTTTTCTGTTCCTTTAAGTAGGCACTGTCAAAAATAACCTCCTGTAAAATCATAGTTTTTGACAGTTAACCAAAGGGAGCATTTTGGAATAAATGCACGCAAGAATGAAAGCATAAACAACACACATTATACTTTATATTACAATCTCTCCTGGTAAAAAGACAGAAAGGTGAGTTTGTAGCCCAAGAGAACAAAGGTACCTGAATGTCTTCCACTGGGACATCCAGTCCTAGGGAAGGACCGAGCTGTGGCAGCCTGTTAAATCAATGCAGTGAGTCAGCACCTGGGAAGGAGAATCAAGAGGGAGCAGAGGGCTCTGAAAGTCTGCCTGCCTTGGTGGAGTTGCACAGCTTTCTGGGGGGACCGGCCACGTGACAACTGAAATCCATGCTCCACCCACCATCCAATTCCATGGGAGATATCTCAAGGAAAAAATGGAGTCTTTGAGTCCTACAGTATCCAAGATGGGAGGGACACCCAGAGCTCATCTAGTCCAACTTCCCAGTTATATGGCCCAGGAAACTGAGGCTCTGACACAGGAATAGTAAAAGCTAAAATGAGAGACTGATTATGTTTGAGGTTCTGTTCTCACTATTCTAAGTATAAAAGTATGTCATTTAACAATACAACTCATTTGATCTTATTAATGTTTTAAAAGTAGGTGCTGTGATCTCATTGTCCCCATTATACAGATGAGAAATTTGAGACAAAAGGAAATTAAGTAACATCTTCGTGTGTTCCGTACACTGGGTGGCTTGAAAACAAGAGATTTTTATTTATTTCTCACAGTTATAGAGGCTGGGATATCCAAGATCAAGTCACCAGCAGATTTGACATCTGGAGAGAGCCTGCTTCCTGGTTCATAGAAGGCCAGCTTCTTGCTGTGTCCTCACATGGGAGAAGGGATGAGGGAGTGCTTGGGGGTCTCTTATAAAGGCACTGATCCCATTCATGAGGTTTCCATCCAAAGGCCCCCCTCCTAATACTATCACATTAGGGGTTAGGACTTCAACATATGGATTGTGAAGGACACAAACATTCAGTTTATAACAAGCAACTGACCTAAGGTCCCATAAACAGTAAGTGGCACAGTTCCTTGGTAATGTTGGGCCCCTCACTTAAATTCTCTGAGCTCCGTCTCTTTATCTGCCCATCAGAGATGCCAATGCCTTCCTTATTGGGTTGTTGTAAGATATGAAATACACCTCTAAATGCTCCTGGTACATATCAGACATTCTGGATTAAGGGGGTTGGAGTTGTTCAGGGAACGGGGAAGGAAAGGAGGCCCATGCTCTTGTTAGTCAGGTGTTTTTTGTTGTTGTTGTTCTTTGATTAACCTGGAACAAAAACCGACATGGGGGAGTGAGAGAAAAGCAGGGAACTTGGGGAAGTTCAAATCCTCAGAGAAATGAAAGAGAGCTTGTATTAGTTAGGGTTCTCCAGAGAAACAGAATCAATAGAATCAATAGTAGGGTGTGTGTGTGTGTTTAGAGAGAGAGATAGAGAGAGAAGAGATTTATTATAAGAAATTGGCTCACAGGCCCAGTCAAGTTGACACATAAAATTAACTATCACAGAGCCCTCATTCAAATATTTTTTCATTCAACAAAAATTTACTGAGCACCTACCATGTGCCAAGCAGTGTTTTAATCATGGAGGATATGTCAGTGAATAAAACAGTTACCAGTGCTTGTGCTGCTGATGTTTACATTCTAGTGGGGGGAGAAAGAAAATGAACATATTAAATGTGTAAATTATATAATATTTTAAAAGGTAATAAGAGCAATAGGAAAAATAGAACAAGATAAGGGGACTGGAAATGCTGGTGAGGGGAGGACAAAAGCTTACCATTTCATTTATTTATTTTTTGAGGAAGATTAGCCCTGAGCTAACATCTGCCGCCAATCTTCCTCTTTTTGCTGAGGAAGACTGGCCCTGAGCTAACATCCGTGCCCATCTTCCTCTACTTTATATGTGGGACACCTACCACAGCATGGATTGCCAAGCAGTCCCGTGTTCGCACCTAGGATCCAAACCGGAGAACCCCTGGCCGCCAAAGGTTTTGGAGCAGCAGACTACAAAGTTGGCACTGCTCTTTATGAAGACTCCCATGGCAGCAGTGTGATGATTGAGTTGTTAAAAAGGGGGGGGGGGGGGGGTGGGAGAGGGGTTGGGAGGGCAGAGAAGAGAATGAGAGGTGGGAAAAAACTCTAAAGGTACAAGCCTAGGATTTTATCCACAGTTAAAGAATCTCAAGTACTTGGTGTAATCATTTGTACATTGTGCATTGGCTATAATCATCCTCTCTGGGTTTCTGAGAAAAGGCAGGTTTCTAGATAAGGAAAAGTGAATGGTAGACTTTCAGCGCCTTCTTAGATCTTGAGTTTTGCAAAAGTAGGGCTCCAGACCATTTTATTTTTGTTAAAATTTAAGTTGAGTTGCCCAAAAGAGAGAAAATAAGGTCTTGAACTGAAATGGGAAAAGAATAGAGGGAAAAAGGGGATCAAAGAACCCTATTTTCTAGCAGATCAATGGCCCCAGACAAAATTTCAAAGTGTATGCCCAAGCAAATTTGTGAAGTAAGTACACTGATCTATATTCTTTTAGGCTCTCCTAAGTTCCTGCAACCACTTTTTTATCTAGAGTCCCAATTTGGATCTTTTTACAGCTCAAGCATCATTCTCATAAAACTATTAAGTTTTAAATGTGATTTCTCTTTCAGGGAGGTTTTCGTTTTCATATTAGATTGAGGTAAGATTCAACAATGCTTAACCAAAGGAAATTAAATGGAAACAGAATTTCACCTTCTAGTACAGACTGTTTTTGGGGGTGGAGCATCAACCATGGTTTCTTCAAATCACCTCACTTTGGTGATCAAACACGTATAGTGTTATCCGTAGAGAATAAAAATTTGGCTTGGATGAGGACAAGACAATCCCTAAACATATGCAGTCTCATATATCTAATGAGGCATTTCTTGCAATAAAATTAAAGAGCCCAGATTCAGCTCTCATCAGGAGTGGGAAGGGAAGAAGCTGTTACAAAAACAAGGCCATGACCAGAACTTCTGGAATGGCAGAGTGAGAAACTCAAAAAATCTGCTCCTCCACAAAGCAATAAGAGCACTGGCAAAAACGGTCAAAATCAATTTTTTTCCAAACTCTGGAAATTAATAAAGTACTTGCAAAAATACAAGGAATGTTCATTCAAGAAAAATGAGTGGATCTCGTTAAGAGCAATGAGCTTTGTGACAGTTTAACTTACTCTATTCCCAGTTCTCTCTCCCCAGTTTCATATTATCCTTGAAAACCAACAGCCTTGCAACCACAGGAGGGAGCAGATCAGGTTTGGGGCCCCTCAGAAAGTCCCATCCTTATGGTATTGCCACTATTTGACCTATCTAGCAGCTCCTCAGAAAAATCCCATTCTCTGAGCTTATCTTTATTTGACTTGTCTCAGTGGTCACTCAGTGAGAAAAGCCTTATTCTCAGGTTGTTTGTCAAAAATGATCAGGGACAATTGTTTAACACTGCCGCTACCTGAGGCAGCAATATCAGTTGGGGAAAACAAGAGGTGGGCCAAAAAGCCTAAAAGGAAAATCTGGGAAATGAGATGTCCCTAGGGGGATTTGAAAAGCTCTAACATATTCCTGGGGGACTTGAAGGTTATGCACATAGGTAGGGGTGTGTACATGCCCACTAAAGACCTGAGAAAGCCCTAATCCCTCATTTCTGGCTGACCTTGAGTCCCTATGTAAGCAAGAGGTGAAGGCTAAGGCAGAGAGTTGTAAAATGCCAGAGTAGTGAAGACACATCTCAATACACACACACACACACACACACACACACAGCTTTTCAACAAAAGATGGGAGATTTATTGGTTAAAGGCATTTCAGGAAATCTCTATCAATCGTTAGCTAGCTACTAAACTAACCAGGCAGAGACCTCAGTGGCTAAACATGACAAAGAAAATAGACTTTAAAGAGTTAGTCCAAAGATGTCACTAAACAAACAAACAAACATCAGCAAGAATAACAACAATAGGAGGAGAGAAAATATAATTTCTAGTGTTGCCACATTGTAATATTTAAAATGTCCAGTTTTTGACAAAAAATTATGAGATGTGCAGAGAAACAGAAAATTATGGCCCAACACAGAAACAAAAGCAGTCAACAGAAACTATCCTTGAGAAAGATGAGATGTTGGACTTATTTAAAAAAAGCTTTAAATCATCTATTATAAATATGTTCATAGAACTGAAAGAAGACATATCTAAAGAATCAAAGAAATCTGTAAGAATGATGTCTAACCAAATAGAGAATATCAATAATATATTTGTTTCCTAATGCCTCTGTAACAAATTACCACAAACTTAGTGGCTTAAAACAAGACAAACTTATTATCTTATGGTTCTGAAATTCAGAACTCTAAAATAGGTCAACAGGGCTTTGCTCTTTATGGAGGACTTAGGGGAGAATCCATTTTATTGCCTTTTCCAGCTTCTAAGGGCTGCCCCTTTGGCTCATGGCCCTATTTCCTCTGACCTTTCTTTCCATTGTCACATCTCCTCTGACTTTGACCCTCCTGCCTCCTCCTGATAAGGACTCTTGTGAGTGCATTGGGCCCACGTGGATAATCTAAGATATTCTCCCTATCTCAAGATCCTTAACTTAATCATACCTGCAGTCTCTTTTGCCATATAAGGTAACATATTTGCAAGGTTCATGGATTAGGACATGGACATCTTGGGGGAGGGAGGAATTTTTCCGCCTACCATGAGTAAAGAGACAGAAATTATAAGAAAAAAATCAAACAGAAATTCTGGAGTTGAAAAGTATAACAACTGAAATGAAAAATTTGCCAGAGAGATTCAACAGCAAATTCGAGCAGGCATAATTAAAAACTGACAAACTTGAAGATAGGGCCATTGAGATTATGCAATCTGAATGACAAAAAGAAAACGATTGAAAAAATATAAGAGACCCTCAGAGATCTGTGGGACACCATAAAGCATACCAACGTACGCATAATGTGAGTCCCAGAGAAGAGGAGAGAGAAAGGGGCAGAAAGAATATTTGATCGAAAACAGCTCCATATAGTTCCTCAAGTGGAGTCCCAGCATTACACAGTCCTTTAGGACTGTACCATAATGCAGTTGGAAGGTAGCATAGTAGAGTGGTAAAAAAAATTTGGCTCTACGGTTCAAATCTCAATTTTATCCTGTAAAATGGAGTTAACGTGTCTTTACCTCATAGGGATACACTGTAAGGATTAAATTAGGTAAGGCAAGTAAGGAGCTTAGCAGAGTGTCTGTTACATGGTAAATTCTCAATAAATGTTGACTTTTTACATCAACCAATTTACACTGTTTGCTGTGTGCTGGGCATGATGCCAAGCACTTTATCCCACACCTCTTTTCAATTCTCATAACAGTCCGATGAGTTATGTATTATTATTCCCAATTTTCAGATAAGAAAATCAAATTTCAAAGACATTTAATAACTTGCTGAAGGTCACATGACAGAGCCATGACTTGAACCCAAGTCTGATGCCACAGTTGGTTCCCCAAATCTCTAGACTCAACTGCTGCTCTGGTAGAACATTTCCGTGAATTGCAGAAGTGTCAGGTCTCACTGAGTTCTTGTGAAACAAAAGTAAAAGACTATCCAAAAAATTAAACTCTTTGGAAATTTCCAAAATTGAGCTTTCTGATTTCATACCAATTATAATAAAGCATGAGGCCTTTAGTAGCTTAAGCTTTGCCTCAAAAATGACATACAAGTAACTAGACTGATGAACAGTCGAAGTGATGGGGAGGTGCTGTAGACTGAATTATGTCAACAATCCCTATGTTAATGCTCTCACCTCTAATGTGACTGTATTTGGAGATAGGACCTTTAGGAGGTAATTAAAGTTAAGTGAGATTATAAGGGTGGCACCTTAATCCAATAGGGCTAATGCCTTTAAGAGCAGAACAAGAGACACCAGAGTGCTCTCTCTCTCTGCCATATGAGGACACAGTGGGAAGGCAGCTGTCTGCAGGCCAGGAAGAGAGCTCTCATCAGAACCTGACCACGTTGGCACCCTGATTTCAGACTGCCTGCCTCCAGAACTGTAAGAAAATAAATTTCTGTTGCTTAAGCCACCCAGTCTATGATGATGGTATTTTGTTATGGCAGCTGAGCTGACTAACCCAGGAGGAAGTGTGGGAAATGAGGAGGTAAGGCAGTCAGATCCTCCTTATATGCACATACCCTTTCACATAGTTGGAATTAGCATAAAAATGCTAGCAAGGAACTTGTGTTGTCAAGACTGTATGTGTAAGTGTGATTCATCACAAATGGAGTTTCTGGCTAAACAGAATTTCTAAGCGTTTGAGAACATGAAGGAACTGAGTGCAGCTGTCTCTTTCCTTCTGCATGGGTTTGCTGACTGGTCATAGCCTGCCAAGACCACAGCTAAGTACCAAGCACCACTTGGGCTGGAGAAGACACTCCTTTTGGGCAAACTGGGAAGGCTGCTTGGATGGGGAGAGAGGATTCTAATGACAGAGCCTTCCAAACTGGGCAATTCTGAGTAATTTGTAGATGATGGGGAAACTGGGGAAGTTTGGAGTTGGGTAGAAAATGATTAAATATAAGCAGAGCAGTGTGTAGGGCACTTAGAAACCCAGAGGTTTGGAGCAGGCCAAGACTGGAGATCTCAAAAGCCCAGGTTTAGCAGGTAAGCGTCTGCATTAGCAATGGGATGATTTTGAGAGAAGGGCAAAGCTGAAGCACTAATTGAATTCAGAGGATGCACGAGAGGAGCGATGGGCTGATTTTAGCCACAGCTGCCAAGATTTGAGAAAGACCAGTGAATTTATAACACAAAGAGGAATTGATGTCCTTCTGTAGTTTACAATTTGCAAACAACAAAATTCCATCTCACTGCTTGCCAGACTGTGGTCTATTTAGCAAGGAAGAAGCAAGTGTTCTGGTCAGATTTTAAGGAGAGAAAATTCATTTTTGTTCATTCATGCATTCAATGAATACTTGTTAAGTTTTTATTCCAGACCGTGAACTGTGTTACGTGCTGGTGATACAATGATAAGCAAGATAGACAAGGTTTCTCAGGAAGATTATAGTATACTGACAATTTTTTAACTTCTTCAACTAACTCATCCTGTGAACACATTTTCTTCTTGGTAATATCCACTGCCTACAAAACCACATCCTAACAAATTCCTCACAAGTTAAGCATAAACACATTTATAATCAATGCAAATAGAAATTTCTTCCTTATGTCTACTCTCTAATGTGCGAACTCTAGGAGTTTCATCTATGCTTACAGAATTGCAAGTACCTAGTGTTCCCGCAGCCATTCTCCCTTGGGTTTCTGGAGAAGGAAAAGTGAGCAGTAGACTTTCACTGCTCTCTTAGGCCTTGGTTTTCTAAAATCAGTTCGCCAGTCTGTTTTGTTTTTAATTAAAATTTATGTTGAATTAACGGAGAGAACTTTTGGAAGCTATCAACAGGGTGCCCGCTATGCATTAGGTGGTAATGCCAGTCAGTGACATTTCACAGGAAGTAGAGCTAGTTATGTTTTATCTGTGTTAGCACTCCTACTCCTTGCTGATGCAGAGGAAACCTCTCACAATTATACAGGAAAGGAAAATTATAGAGACTATCTAAATGTGAACTTTTATCACAGATTTGCTGATACGTGACCAGATAAGTTTCTTTTAACCCACATGTAAGGCCGCAAGCCCTGCTGGGCTAGAGCGGTGGGGTATCATGCTGAGAGACTGAAGAAACGACCTGGAGACTGCAAATGAGACATATAGGTTTACTGGGACTTACTTACGGGAGAGTGTCCAGTGGTGGCTGGCTGGACAGAAGTGTGCACCTGCAACCGCCCCCTAAGAGAAGCTTGCCTAAGTAGGCAGAGGAACAAAGGATGCTTGCTTGCCGAAGGGCTGTCCTTGATACAACCAGTGTTCCCAAGAAAAGCAGCTCACATAGAGAGGCTCTGTGTCCCTGTAAGACGTGGTGTTCTTCACATGAGATAAGCGAGGATCCAGGCTGGCCAGACTCAGATGGTTACAAATCTCGGTAGCTGGGCCGCCTACCCAGAAGGGAGCCAGAAGGACATATGGTTGCAAAGGGCCTGGGGGTTTCTGCGAGCAAGCAAGGCCCAGGCCTTACACCACATTAAAGAATTTTATGTTCTCTTACTTGAGACAAGGTACTGGTTTTAGAGCAGAGCCAAAAGCAGGGAGAAACAAGCTTGCATCTGATTAGCATGCCTGACATTTGCCTGAGATTGAAAAAGACCAGAAACCAGGGCCTTGTATACTTTTAGTCAGTGAGCAAACCCCTCACTAACGCCTGACCATTTGTTTACTCAGCTGTGGAAACCTTCACTGTCCAGGAGCCGATTGTTAAACCACAGCTTTCTTTTCCAGTTTTAGAGACATGGGCAAGATTTATGAGCAAAATGGTGGCTGCTTACTCCCAATACTAGAGTCACGTCCTCAGTCAAAGTGGTGGCCTTTGAACAGATTCCAGAAAAGCAAAGAGGGAGATGTTACGGAAAGAGCACTAGACTTGGAATTAGGATTCTAATCATAACTCTGTTCCTTATTAGCTACGTGACCTCACACCAATACTTGAGCTTCCAGTTCCATCATCTGTATGTTGAGGATCTCAGCCTTACCTCCCTCACAAGGCCACACTCAGGTTTTTTCCTGAAAGATTTCAAACATATGCAAAGGAAGAGAGATCAATATATCAAACACCCATAAACTACACCCAGATTCAGCAATCTTTTGGATTCTGCCACTCTAGCTTCATATAACACCCCCTCCTTTTTTGGCTAAGTATTTTAAAGCAAATCTCAGAACTCACATCATTTCACCTCTTTATACTTCAGTATGCATTTCTAAAAAAAACCCAGACATTTTCTTATATAACTGCAATGCCATTACCAACTCTAACAAAATTAACAATAATTCTTTGATTTCTTTTATGATCCATTACATTTGTATTTCCTGATTATATCACAAGAGTCTTTTTACAGTTGACTTGTTCAAAAGACTATCCAAATAAGAGCCATATATTGTGCTTGGTCATGTCTCCTAGAATCTTTTAATCTAGAGAAGTGCCTCCTCTATCATTTGATTTTTTTATTCTATTGTCTTACTGAAGAAAATGACTTAGAAAATTTCATAATCTCAATTTTTCTGCTTGTTTCTTCATGGTGGCATTTAATTTGTTTCCCTATACCCCATATTTCTTGTAAACAAAAATTTTTCTCTAAGGGTTCAATTATATTCAGCTTTGACCTTTTATTTCTACAAATCCCTCATGGGTGGTGCTATGTATTTCACCTTGCCTCATGTGGCAAAAAGTTCTGGTTTTGCCACTGGAAGTCGTGCTTAAACTGATGTGTGGGTTCAGGTGATAAGAGCGTGATCCCGGGGGCCGGCCGGTGGCACAGCAGTTAAGTGCGCACATTCCACTTCTGCAGCCAGGGGTTCCCTGCTTCAGATCCCGGGTGCGGACATGGCATCCTCCACTTGTCAAGCCATGTTGTGGCAGGTGCCCCACATATAAAGGAAAGGAAGATGGGCACGGATGTTAGCTTAGGGCCAGTCTTCCTCAGAAAAAAGAGGAGGATTGGCAGCAGATGTTAGCTCAGGGCTAATCTTCCTCAAAAAGAAGTGTGATCCCTCCTTTGCAAAATTCTCCATACATTTTGAAAATGTTTTTATTTATTGATAGTCTTTACCTAAATCAATTGTTTCATTAGAAATTGCAAAATGTTGATTTCTTAATTCTGTCATTTCTTCCATCCCTCCACATTTATTGGCTAGAATTCTTCTAAGAAGAAGTATCGTTCTTCATCAACTAGGGCTACTTGGTGACACTAAGATACTGCTTATCCAGGAAAGGCAGAGTAAATGTTTGAGTATTTCCCCAACTAGTGAATTTTCAGAGTGAGGAGTTATTTCAAATATTGAACGATGAGGCTTTTTGGATGCTTTCGTAGAAAGAGCTATATATTTTTTTAACTATTAGTACAAACCTATAGACTTTTATAAATTCATTGAGGTTTTTATCAATTGAAGTTTACTTGTTTGATGTTCAAATTGTCCCTTCTTTGGTCAGCGAGAGACCCTTCCAGCTGGTTCCTGTGTCCTTTTGATGTGACTCCATTAGTCTTTGATTGCTTCTTTGTTATTAGGTATAAAAAGGTGGCCCAGGCTTATCTTGTACATTTCCTGCCTCAGATCTGGAATCAACAATTCTTCTGTGGAGTCCTGGTTCCTTTTAGTGGGGCACAGTCAGTTTTCATAAAATGGGATCAAGAACATAAAAATGTAAACATTAAAATGCCTGGATCCTTATCAATATTTGCTTCTACCACGCCACACTCTGTGTCGACCAGAACAAGTCTATTGACTGTAAATTTTCTATCTCCTCTCCAACTTGCTGTACCTTCTGCCCTGATCTGAAATGCACACTATGAATGTTCCTTATGATGATGATTGAGTCTAATTCACCACTGAATCTCCAGGGCTTACAACAGATCCTGAGACATGCCAGGATGCCCAATAACATTTTGTTACATGAAGGATATGTTCATTCTAAGATGACTTTCCTGTTTCCCTCCTTCCTGAATCAGAATTACTTTTCATTTATTTTGTTATTATTATTATTATTTTTGAGCTAACATCTGTACCAGTCTTCCTCTCCCTTACATGTGGGTCGCCGCCACAGTGTGGCTGTTGAGTGGTGTAGGTCTGCACTGCAGATCTGAACCTGTGAACCTGGACCACTGAAGCAGAGTGTGCCAAACTTAACCACTATGCCATGGGGCTGGCCCCAGGAATTACTTTTTAAATTTTTCGTTGTAGTTTATATCTCTATTAGTTTTCAGTACCTGGCACACTGGCATTTACAGGCATGCAATAACTATTCTTGAATAATAAACAAATGAACAAGCGATATAATGACACTCTTCATTTAAAAATCCATTTATGACTCCTATTGTTCTTGAGCACATTTTCAGTTCTTTAAAGTGGTAAATAAGGCCCCGTATCATCTGGCCCCACTCATCAATCTTTTCAGCTCCATCTTCTGCTGCTTTTCTCCTTGCCCACCAAGCTCCAGCTCCGCAGAGTTTGGTGCAGTTCTTCAAAGGTACCTCCTGCCTTTGGCCCTTCATGTAGACTCTTTCCTCTGTCTGACATGATTCTCTTCCTTCTCCATTTTTCCCATTTAATTCCAACTCACCTTTGGATCCTCCCTTAAAACAATCTCTTCTAGAAGGCCTTGCCTGACTCACTGTCCCTAAGATTCCTTGGTATATGTTCCTACAGTGTTTGTTACTTTACTACCATGCTAGGACATACTAGTACTGTGTAATTACTTACTAAATGTTTGTATTCTCTCCTGGGTTTTGAGCCCCATCAGGGCAGAAACCATGCCTGCATAGACTAGCACTCTATCCCCAGTTCCTCAGTAAGTACCCAATCAGTATTATCTGAATCAGTGGGACTTAGCAGCTGGTAAACTCCTGGAATATAAGAACCATGCTTTTTCTACCACTACATCCGTTTTAGCTTCTCCAATCATTTGGATTCTTCGAAGAGATTTGGGAAATGTTATTTGAATGGCTAGGTGCTATCTCTAATCAAGGCACTCAGCTGCTCTAGCTATGCAGAGAAAAACATTTCCTGGCACAGCCTACCACTCCAGTCCAGATTTTGTGAGTCTGAGGTATTTTTCCTCCTAATGCCTCGAAATGCGTCTGTATCTTCACCTCCCCATCATCAGTTCTAAGCAACTCACAGTGCCAAAAAGCCAGCAGCTGGAAGGGTGGTCTATGGAGACTGCCACTCTGGGGGCTGGTTGCGTGTCCCTCTTGTGCACCTAAGTACTGGCATTTTGTCTATATGACCATGCTCTATGGCAGGGAGAAAGGTGAGTGCAAGTTGAGGAAGACCCCTGCTCCACTCAGGATGACTTAGCTTTTAGGAAGCAATGCGACATCCCATGAGTCCATTTCAGCTTCTGCTTAGTAACAGAACAATTCCATCTTCAATTACAGCCATAACCAGGAGAGGAAAGTCTAGTGACATCTACTGGATACAAGTTTGACTGCCTTGTTTACATCAGACAGAGCAAATATGATCTCCACGAATGGCATGCATTTTAAAAAATATTGTCAAGTTTATTACAGAACTTTTATTACGGAAAGAACCATTCCATTCCATTAGGACAGGGTGCTCATGGGTGGATCAAGTGCAAATTAGGAAACAAAGATGCTTAAAAAACTGGCCCAGCAGCTACCTCAACACTTAATCTACTGCTGTGGAGGATTCCACATCCAGAAAGCAGAGTTTATTGCCAGTGGGTAAGAATGGGCTGGGGCAGAGTGGGGAAGTGGCACCTCCTTGGCCCTTCCATTGGTATCTGAGCGGCTACCTATTTGCAAACACATTTCAGGCTAAGAGACAGTTTGCATAGTGGTTAACATCTCAGACTTCAGAATCAAGCAGATACGGATTCACATTCCAGTTTTACTAGTTATTAGCTGGGTAACCACAGGCAAGTTTCTTAACTTCTATGAGCCTTCGTTTCCTCATCTATAAAGTGGAATAATAATAAACAGTTCCTACCTTATAGGATTTTGTGAGGCATACGTGAAATAATGTATGTAGAGTGTTTTACCCATTTCAAGTGCGCTTATTAGGTAATACTGAAAATAGTTATCTCCATAAGAATACCTCTTAAAGTGCTATTGTGATATGTTTTTACTAGTTAGTTATGTACAGTCACGTGTCACTTAGTGATGCGGGTACATTCTGAGAAATGCATTGTTAGGCAATTTTGTCATTGTGCAAACATCATAGAGTGTATTTACGCAAACCTAGATGATACAGCCTACTACTCACCTAGGCTATATGGTACTAATCTTATGGGACCACCATCATATATGCGTCGTGTCATTGACTGAAATGTCATTACGTGGTGCATGAATTTAAAGATGCAGAAGATGCAGCTCAGACTCTCAAAGAGCTTGCAGACTAGATGGGGAAACCAGTGCATAAATACCTAATTAGAATACAGTTTGATCTCTACTCCAACACACCTATGAGAAAACAGAAGGGAACAATGAAGTGCATTCGGGGTAGGGTGAAGCAAGGCTGAAAATTGGGCTGGGCCTTGAAAGGTGAAGAAAATTACAACCAAGATGGACAAGAGAGAGGGAAGTGCAGAGTTTAAGTTTGGGGGTGTGAACCTGAATGGCTTGTTCAGGAAACATGGTGTTGCCTGATGCAGTGCAAGTGAGGAGAACTTTAAGGGGCATGAAGCTCAGTGTATTCAAGGCACTAAAAGAAGGCCTAGTGGCTCAAGCCTCATTGGCGAGGGCAAGAGGGGGACAGATGCTCTGTAAGGAAGGGTGCTTAGATGTTCTATGATACAAGTAATACACATTGCCTGCTTTTGTCTGCCCACTGTCCATCTTTCCATCTTTTGAAAGTGACAACCTGGTTTTCCTCTGGGGAATAATCTCTCCTGGATCTTCTGTCTATGTGATTTGTGTGGCACTGATCAGCTAACCTCATACCCACATTCATTCTCAAGGGTAGTCATTCTCAAGGGCAGGCCTGGAGAATGAGCATATTCCATCCTCCTAACCACAGTGATTGGTTCAGAGATTGATGATGCCATCTAAGTTAGTCCAATGACCCTAGGGCCCACAAAGACTACAAGCTGCATTTGATAGCTATAAAGATGTGCAAGCCTGAGCCACAGAGGTCACCGCATGTCTAGTAATAAAGGCAATAGACAACAAAGAAAAGTGGAGCTATAGAAAGAGGACTAAGCCCTGATTATGTAATTTGGACTCCTGGATCCAGACATACCTGGTGGCATTTTCTATTCCTTGATTTCCCAATAAATATATCTTTTGGTTTAGGCCACATTAGTTGGCTTGCTATTGCTTTCAACTAACAGATTCCTGACCAATGAAATACTGCTGGCTCAATTTTTTTAAAAAGCTTTTGCATTTTATAACTCGTGGGGCTACTTCACTGTTACAATTGATACATAACTTCTAGGAGCTTCTAATACATTTCCCAGCAAAAATTCGGGGTTTCCCTAGTTCTCCAAACAAGTGTTTTGAATATAAACTTGTCATCCTGCAGGGGGAGAAAACTATAGACTCAACAGACAGGTAAGAAAGTTATTGTAACTAATCTCCAGTCCTAAAGCCAATATTGAAATCAATAATGCATGCCATTTCTAGACAGTGAAGACCTGAAAACCATCTTTTATGAGTTTTACAGACTGTTACAGGACCTCTGTCTGTTGTTGGTCATGAGTGAATCCCCAGTGAATGTACAAGAAGGGAGAAAAGAAAGAAGAAAGAGTCCTTTACTACTGACAGCTTTGATTCCAGCCCCAGCAAGGCATTGTCTTTGGAAATGAGCACACTCTCTCATTGAGCTTGGCAGCCAGCTAGCTGACAAGAAAGAGCCATTGCTCTGGGCAAGGCCACAAGCACAGGGGCTGGTGTACCCTCTCTCTGCAGCCCTGGCGGGAACCACACTGTTCAGCAGGGAACACAGCTGTGTGGGAGGCAAAGTAAAAATGTCGATGAAAAGAAGTACTCAGGCAAGATAGATCACATTTTCCCTATCATCATCACCATCATCATTATTATTGTATGATTGCAAAGGTTCAAACATTCCTAAGTCACTTACCTGAAAAATAGACTTTTTTTTTTTCAAGGGCATTGTGGGGTGGAGGGTCAGCTCCAGGAGAGCTCACCATGAATCATGAAGCCTAAAAATTGACGTACCCAAAAGGGCTAAAGCACGACAGCCACCCACAGTGCTCCTAAAGGTGTAACGTGTGCGCTCCATCTCTTTTGAGTCATTTTTCTGACTGCAGAGTATAGAGAGATAGATGCCACAGCAGATACCAAAGGCTCATTTCTAGGCTGAGGAAACAGCAGACATACCCAGCAAAGGTTTAATATATTTC
This sequence comes from Equus quagga, assembly GCF_021613505.1. Classification (NCBI taxonomy): domain Eukaryota; kingdom Metazoa; phylum Chordata; class Mammalia; order Perissodactyla; family Equidae; genus Equus; species Equus quagga. The sequence continues at coordinate 165,214,174 of NC_060268.1, forward strand.
CTTTCTCTTATAGGATCTTATAACAGAAAAGTGGTTCTATTGTATACTATTACTTTTAAATAAAATTTGAGAAAAATATCATCATCTTCAACTTCTCCCTAAACACTGGAGGATATCCCAGAACCCAGGGCAACCCCATGCAGCTAACAATATTCTTGATCAACTGCCAAATCTAACATCATCCTATGTTCAGGTTAAAGAGATTCTTTTTTCCCTACAAGGCTAGAGAAGCTGAAGAAGAAGGAAAATCTAACAGTGTCTGGGTGTGTTTGTGTGTACATGACCCCCATGGTATTTGCTGTTATGGCGCACTGTGTATTTTTTTCACAGGACTTCCATAACTGTAGTTAAAGAATGTGGTGTACAATGCCCTTATTTCTTGGTTTCCTCTGCCAATGGACCAGAATCTTTGCGGGGGCTGGAACCGAGTTTGACTTGCTCATTATTAGATCTACCTATGCCCATCCCAGAGCTGGGAGCACAGAGACACTTGTTAAATATTTGCTAAATGAGTGACTGAGAGGAAGAAAAAGGGAGAAAAACAGAAGGAAAGCCTATTTCAAAAAAATGTTGAGAGTGTGCTTAGAAAATTAAATATATTAAAAATTATATATATACATATATATATATGCATTTTATAAAAAAACCCTCATCCTGAGGAAAGAGAATAAGGGGAGCATATGAGCCTATGGGCAAGAGACCATGGTCACTGCATACCACCCTGGGACAAGAGACAAGAGCTGAGCTAGGCTTGTAAGGAATTTACTTCTTATTCAGGAAAACTGGTTAAAACATACATGGAAGGGTTAGATAAAAAGAACCTTAAAGCACATGGTTTTCTTCAGTGACCCCCCAGAGCAGTCAGGAAGTTGCCACCGACCTGGATGCAGCAGGACAACATTGGTCCCCTGGAAACTGTCTCACACTGTGGCTTGGCACCTCCTGCATCAGTCTCTGGGAGCTCATTAGAATGCAGAATCCTAGACCCTCCCTAAGAACTATTGAAAGAGAATTTGTAGGGCTGGGTACTGGAGATTTTATTTTTAAATTTTATGTTTTAGGAACCTCCTGGTTGATTCTTTCACACTTTAAATTTTGGGAATCACTGCCAAGTCAAGAAGGGAAACTTGCCTTAATATCATGGCTTGGGGGAAATAGCCCTTAAAACGCTACATTTTAATAAAATTTGAGTAAAATATGATTTTAAATGTGCTATTAACTTTGATTAAAAATGCAAAATATTTCCTCAACCCCTTCGGTGTGTTTAAACTGGGGGCTGGCTTGTTGTGGCATTTCCATTTTTTATAAAATGGTTCCCACACACGGGATGACTGGAGCTGGGAGTGAGAGAACAAAAGTGCAGTGAGTGACTCAAGAGAGCTGGATGGGGATAAACCAAGCAAGAGTATTTTAAGAATGTAATTTTTAATACTAACAGCAATGGGCAGTCACTGATCATTTTTAAGCACCGGCAAGAAAGAGTCCACTTTCCTTGAAGCATTTGTAAAAGCTCTTTCTGGGAACAGGACAGAGAGTACTTGAGGGAATGGGGAATGGGAAGGAATGATAATAGGGAGCAATGATAACAGTCGGTGGCTTCCTAAAGAGCTACAGTTGAGAGAAGAGGGTGGTTTGGAATTAATCTATTGGTGGTAGGAATGTAAACATGTACAACTTTAAGAGAAATGAAAGAGGTAGAGTTCACAGAACTGGGTGATTGATTGGACGTAGCAGACGGAGAGGCAATAAGAATGACTTCTGGGTTTTTGGCTTGGACAACTGGATGGTGATGGCATTTACTTAGATAGGAAAGCCTGGATGAAGATAACCAAGTTGGTGTGGTTAAGAAGAGACGGGGAGAATTCAGTAATTTAATTTTGGATATTTGGAGTTTGAAGTAGTGACAAAAGATCTAAGTAGAGAAATTCGGTAAATAAATGCATCTAGAATTTGGGGAAAAGATTTGACTAGAGTCAGAAACATAGCTTTAAGAGACCCCAGAAAAAGAATAATAATTAAAAACGTAGGATTAGGTGTAGCTATTGACGGACAGTGTGAAAACTGAGATGAGAAGCAGGCCTGGGGCAGCAGCCTGTGGAACAGCAACATCTAAGGGATAAGCAGATGAAGAGGAGAATGGAAAAGGGACTGCAACATGCAGAGAGGTGAAGACAATAAGGAGAACAAGGGGGTTAAAAGAAGAGAATTTTTTAGATAGAAGGAATAATCGACTGTGGCGATGATGCTGTGAGGTCAAGAATGGCTATGCCTACAGGCATATAAAACACAGCCACAAAAAGGAGAAGAGAAAGACTTCCTGTTGTAAAGGACTAAACTACATAGTGGAGGCAGTGCCAATAGTGACAAAATGTGGAACACAATTCAATTAAAAGTTGCAAAGAGGAATTTTTTTTTTTTCTCAGAAGAGGTAGGGGTTGAGTTCAATCTTGCTGAATAATGGCTGTTCAGATCACTGAAGGAAACTTTATGTTGATACTAAGTCCCAGTATTTTGGAGACCCAACCCTTTATGACAATGTGTCACAGTACAATATCAATTTTAATCATGGTCACTAGTATACTGGCTTCTGATTTTTTTAAGTGAACATTTATTATTTTTAAGCTGTCCAGAATTCATTCATCAACATTCTGTTAAGAGTCTAATTTCACTTGACTAGATAGCTCTCTAATTTGAAGTCCCTTTGGGTATGGTTGAGCTGCCTCCCTCCCCTTCCCTTCTCCAGGTCCCGTGGTCCCATGGGTAAAATATACAACTTCTACCTAAAACCTTCCTTAGATTATTTTGTGGATGATAAAATTGGATTTCCTTGACTTTCAAATGACAGAACACTCCACAAGTCAAAAATTATCACATATGAGAACTGGAACATCCCTTAGATGTGCTTTAGTCCCACATTTCACAAGGAGCAAAGTTTAGGCCTAGAAAGGTAAGTTAGCTTGCCAAGGCCGCACAACAGTAAAACTAGATCAGTTAACTCCAGTCCAGGAGTCTAATTGCCTTTCAGTAAATGTCCTTTTTTCTCACTATGTTTCACCATCCGTCTTCCAACAGGTGAAACTTGGCTATAGGATCGGTTCAGATTATGAACACGTGTAACAGGGAGACTAAACTCGAGGAGTGGAACTGTTTGAGCTATTGGGGAAGAATACTCCTTTTTTTTTTCTTTTTAATATATATATTTTCTTATCTGTACTTTAAAAGTTTTTAAATTTATTTTATTTTTATTTAATTAATATTTTTGAGGAAGATTAGCCCTGAGCTAACATCTGTGCCCATCTTCCTCTATTTTATATGCGGGATGCCTGCCACAGCCTGCCACAGCTTGGCTTGGTAAGCAATACATAGGTCTGCGCCTGGGATCCGAACCGGCAAACCCCAAGCCGCTAAAGCAGGGCATATGAACTTAACCACTGGGCTGCGGGGCCGGCCCCAGAAGCATACTCCTTTTTTCCATTGTATTTGAATTTGAGCTCTTAAAAGGGCAGAATTCATCTGAGAATGGAGCTAACACTGTAGAAGGCAAAGGCAAAAGGCAGAAAGAAATCAACTCTAGTGTCACAGTAGGAGCCACTTGTCAAGGCATGCTTTATAAAGAGCCCTGTGCTTGAAGGTGTCGCCTAAATGGGCCCTCAAATTTCTCTTCTTGTACAAACCAGTGTAAGTTATGTTTTCTGTCACTTGCAACTGAAAGAGTCCTGATTGACACATCGTTAACCCTTCCGCTGACCCTTAAATGTGAAAGCCAGGATGACCCTAATGAAGGTGAAATGCCCTGGTACTAAGAAGTCTGAAGGCTGCAGGGGAATTAAAAGCAAACTTTTATTTCAAACTAAGATTTCCATGTGCACACCACTTTCTGAGAAAGCTCTAGCTTGAACAACCGTACCCACTCAGCTCTGACTCCTTTTGCTTCATTACAGAATCTGGGTGAAGAGGCTGCAGTCTGTCTGATTCCTGAAGAAAGTAATCATCAGACTTGGGTGCACATGCTGGGAATGAGCTGGCTCAACTTTTCCCAGAACTTTACCAAGCAGTCCTTGAAATCAACTTACGGTCTTCCCACTGATTAAACCCAAAGAGTTTTTCAAAATGAGAGTTGATTGCTCAACAAGAAAAGGCCCAAGGCCCCCAAAATTTTGGCATGGTTTTCTCCATACTAATTATAACTTTAAAATGAGAGAGTCAACATCGAGTATCTCTATGCAAAGGATAAAGACAAAGGAGTGATTTGGGGGTGGGAAGGGCATGGGTCTCCAGATTGGAAAGCTTGGCTCTGAACGGTCTGAATTCTGGCCCTCACTAGCTGTGTAACCTTGCCATCTCTGGACTCGATCTCTGGATATAAATATCTCTGGGCTTGCTGATAGAATAAAGGAACTGGATTATTTGTTTCTTTGCTAGCTCCTTGTCAAATAAGAGTCTATCAGAATCCTTGAGATAATGCATTTCAGGTTAGACCACCCAGGATCCAGTGCAGTTCACTGCTGTGTTTCATTGCATAAGTTCTCTAACCTCCCTGATCATCTGTTTCATAATCTAGATATTTGGGGAAATATTTATATTTTAAGGCTGTTTCGACGATTAAATAAGGTTATACACGTAGAGTTTACTCACATCATAAGTTAAACAAATTATAGCAATTATTACCACCACCTTATAATTTTATAAAAGTCCCCAAAGATGTAATGAAAGATAAACTCTTTTAAAGCCAGGACCCCTATGGTTTGATATGCTTCAGGCACTGCTTAAAAATACGGAGCATAGGGTAAGTGTGCATGGGAGATGGGGTGAGGGTATGTTCATCTTCATTGTCCTTTCTTTTTTTCCTGCTTAAGCAAGTTAACTTATTGAGTACATAAATTAATTTTAAAAAACTTTTTAAAAGAAATATCACATGGGAATAAAAGGGCTCTTTACTAAGTAGGGCCTCTTTCATAAGGTATGCATTATTAAAAAAATAGGTGAAAATGTCTGATTTTCTCCATACCACCCAGAGTCTGCCCTCTGGTTTATGAGTGTGTCATGCCATGGACCCTGGGAAGTTTGCAAGGAGGCCAGGCTGTTTTCGTATGCCAGGCACCAAAATCTCCCTGCTGACTCTGGGCAACATGAGGACAAGTCAGTATCAACTCCTTTTCCCCGCTGGGACCCTACACACAGCACCACAGGATTTAAGCGTCTTAAAAAAAAAAAAAAAAAAAAAAGGTTAGTCTTAGCACAACATTGTCTGAAAATGCAGATTTCTGCATGGGATGACTTAAAGGTTTTAGAGGATGATAAAATGTATCCTTTAAAACTAATTTTTTCAGAAGATAGGTAGAAGAAATTCAAATTTTGATATCTGAAAAGGCTTCCATCTTTTCCACATCATTTCTGCATCATTTCTCAACTTGCTTCTTGAAGAAATGACAGAAACAATTGCTTTAGAGAACAGTGAAATTATACTTAATATAGCAATGAGAATAAATCACTCTGCAGCATTTCACTTCTAATCAGCCTTAAGTAATAGTGAAGAGACGTTTATCGGGAGCATAATTTGCTCTTCACACAAAAGGAAAAAAAGGACTAGAATAATTTACTACATTCACATCTCTAACCCAAACATGAAACAGGAGGGGAACCAATTTTCTTATCACATAAGATGGTGATTTATAAGAGAAAAGAGAATAATTGATTTATCTTCTTGTAGGACGTAGAAATATCCAAGAACAAATTATTGTGATTTAAAAAAAAAGTACAGAAAGAGAAAAAAGCACAATGCAAATACCTTTGATCTCAAACCTTTCTTTTTTTCATGCTTTGAAAAAGTAAGACACTACCCTCACCCCAGTCAAACATAATGAGCATAGATTCTTGAAAGGGTTGTAGCCTCAATTTGAGCTGTAATGCTCCCGCCTGCTGGAAATGTTCAGTATCAGACCCTCTTTCCACTGCACACTTTTGAAATTTAATTACTTCCTTTACACACAAAAGAAATAATGCTTCTAAAGCATTGTCCAAAAATGTTGAGCTTATGTGGAATTGTAGCATGGGGCTAACATTTTTCCCAAAGTTTCCCCAGTTCATCTTGAAAGTTGATTTCTCTGAAAAAGATGTTAGCTTTTCCCCCTAAGGCCCATATGAAATGGGGAGTTCATGTCTTAAAATCCATTCGTTCTGGAACATTCTAATCTAATTTCCGCCATGAATGCCTTCCTCAGATGCTGTTTCTGTATAAGTGTGTCACTCACATACAGGGAGTCCCCAGTTAAAGACAGGTTGTATTCCAGAAGTGTGTGTGTGAGCCCTTTGGCTCTCAGTTTATCTTTCCTCATAAACACAATATTTAAACAGTGATTGGTTGATTCTAAGGTTCAGAATGTATTTCAGCTACATTATAGGTTATACATTTTTGTAGGTTTGGAAAGAAAAATGCTTTCTGAGATCTTTTTAAGAGTAACCCTTCTTGGAATGTAAAATAGTGCAGCAGCTTTGGAAAACAGTCTGGCAATTCCTCAAATGATCAAACATAGAGTGACCACATGACCCAGCAATTCCACTCTTAGACATATACCCAAGAGAAATGAAAACATTTGTCCACACAAAAGCTTGTACACAAATGTTTACAGCATTATTCATAATAGCCAAAGGTGGAAACAACCCAAATACATATCAAAGGATGAATGGTAAACAAAATGTGGAGTATTAATACACTGAAATGTTATTTAACAATCAAGTGGAATGAAGTACTGATGTATGCTACAACTTGGATGAAACTTCAAAACATTAAGGTAAGTGAAAGAAGCCCATCACAAAAGTCCATATATTACATGATTCCGTTTATATGAAAGCCTAGAATTGAGAAAGCTACAATCAGAAAGGTAAGTTGTTGCCTAGAGTTGGGGTGGGGTATGGGGACTGATGACGATATCTAAAGTGTACAGGGTTTCCTTTTGTGGTGATGAAAATGTTCTAAAATTGACTGGTGACATTTGCTCATATCCATGAATATACTAAAAACCATTGGGTTGTATACTTTAAATAGGTGAACTGTATGGTATATGAATTATATCTCAATAAAGCTGTCTTTTTAAAACAGAGCACATCTGCTTACTCTCTCAACCTTGGCACAGGCTGGTCATTAGCAAGGTTAGTTTGCAGCCTCTTACCTTACGTAGATTGGTAAAACAAAACCTTAATTATCGTGCATTAATGTTGTATCTAAAGCTCTTGATAGTTGGTCAAGTTCATTCATGACTCAGGCAAAAATGAGTTAAGATTACAACAGACCTTGTGTTGGCTAGACAAAGGAAGTGGTCTCCTAAAGAAAACTCCACTTGGGTTATTATTTTTCTTTTCACTAAAGACATTCTCTACATAGTCCGTATATTTCCTTTTTATGTGTATATAGAAAAAGGCATCGAAGTTGGAAGAAATCAATGATTTTTTTTTAAAAAGTTTGGCAAAGAGTGAGGGTGGTGGTGATTTGGATGTTGTTCTTTGCTATACCTCTGCAGATTCAGAAATGCTCAGAAAACATGAGTGGACTAGACCTTTCTGAATGGAGTTGAACAGAGAAAGAGAGTGTGAACAAGACATCATTGCAATTGATTTTCAAATTAATAGAAATCAATCTATCAGCAAAGATATATATATATATATCTCCTTAATACACACATATATATTCCATAAATATACATGTAGATATATATGGACTTGTACATACTACATACATGGTGCCTCCCCCTCACCCCATACCCATTATAGGTCTGAACTTATGATAAACTTGGAATTGGTAACAGTTAAGAAACAATTTAACTCTGATGTGCTAAACTCCAGATCTGCTTTACTCATTAATCTTATGCATTAACACTGTCCAGTTGAGTAAAGATTGAAAGATGAAGGCGTTTGATGCTAAGAAAAGTTAGGTTACTGGAGACATCAGCCCCAGGGAACCCTCAGGCTCTGCTCTTGATGGGAATTCTTACGTCTGCCATTTAAATAGGGAGGAAATTAAAAGCCAAAATGTCTTAGTCCTGTACTGAAGGAAATAGGACTGGAATGAGACAAGGATTCACTGATATCTGAGGAGATAGGAAAAGTCAAACAAAAAAGCACCTTGCTCTCTCCTTACAGACTTGAAGGGCAAGAAGCAAAGAGAGGGAGGTTATAGTACTCTGTAGGCAGCTTTTCTTTGTTTTGTTTTTTTTTCCCACAGAACTGACCCAGTCTTAGAATGAGTGCAATCTTGCAAACTTTTCATGACCTAAGAGCATTTTATTTCTTTATTGACCCTATAACATCAGAAATGTTTTAGAGAAAGCAATATGGTTAACAGTTGGGCAAAGGAGCCTAAAACTGTTAGGTGTCAAATGACCTGTAGTACTTATATCTAACAGCTTGCAGTAATTGAGCCAAAAGCTCAACCTGCCAGGCTTTTTGCTTAAATTATTTCACTATATTCCAATAGCAACCTATGTGAGAGGTACCACTGTTTATTATAAAGCTCCAGTAATTAATACAGTATACCACTGGCACAGATAGACTGGAATAAGAATCTAGGAAGAGATCAATTTGTGAAAAAGTGAAACTTCAATGTAGTTGGGAAAGAACTGTCTTTTCAATTAATAAGTCAATTGGAAAAACATGAAAAAATTAATCTGACCCTTATCTTACATGATATACAAAAATCAATCCCAGATGGATTAAAATTTAAACATGAGAGAATATAACATAATCTTGGGCTGGAGAAGAATTTTTAAGTTGGACGTAACAGTGCTAACTGTAAAGGAAAAAATATTAATCAGATTACATTAAAACTAAGAACTTCCATTCCTCAAAAGACACCATTAAAAGCATAAAAAGGTAAGTGACGGAGTGAGAGAAGATATTTGCAATGCATTTTTCCGACAAGGGAGAATATATCAAAAATTCTTACAAACCAATTAGGAAAACATAGCTAACCGGATGGGGGTGATCTGTAAAAGATACATCTAGGCAGTTCAGAACAGAAGATTCCGAAAGAGGGATACACATACAAAAAATTACTCCACTTCTTTAATCACCAGAGAAATGCAAATTAGCATCACAATGCAATACTACTATACACCCACTTAGCAGCTAAAATGAAAAAGACAAGTGTTAGCGCATACATGGAGCAACTAGTTTACCTCCCATCAGCGGCATATGAAATTTATAGGTGCTCCATCTATGCATTAACATGTGTCTTTGGAAGACTGCTTGGTGGTCAGTAGCTACAAAGGCTGAACCCTATGACACATCAATTCCATTTCAAGGCATACAGCTAATGGACACCTGTACATATGCCCACACAGGCTATTTCTATATGGAGAAACATGAATGAATTTCACGAACATAATAATGGATAAAGATGACAGATACAGAGGGTACACGCTATATGATTCTGTTCAAATAAACTTCCCAAACAGAACTAATCTCTGATGTTGGAAGTCAGGATAGCAGGTGGAGGTCAGTGACTGGGAGGGACCTGAGGGAGCTTTAGGGCGCTGGTAATGTCTTATGTTTTATCTAGGTGGTACTGTCTTTATATTTTATCCGTGGATGCATGGATGTGCACACTTCATGAAAACTCATTGAAGTATACACTTATGATCTGTGCCCTTTTCAGTATGTTTGTTACATTTCAATAAAAAGGTAATAAAAAAAAACTAACACGTGACCCTATGGATAAATTTCTGTTTGACTCAGAAAAATTAAGAATCTTGAGAGGCCGATACTGCAGGCAACGTTATATCTCCATCTAGGGTCTTGTATCCTGCTAAGTACATGGATTAGGGAGTGAGTTCAGTGAATTCATTAGTGATTTGGAATGAAATGGAATGCAGTGTACTGTGTTTTGTTTGAGTGGAGCATAACTTCATTAGTTTCAATTCGGTCCTACCGTGTGTGAGGGCAGTGATTGTTTGCTGTTGCTGGGATCAAAACCGACAACTTAAGAAGACACACCTGCACGATTTCCCCTTCCTGTCAATCTTTTTTTTGTGGAGTTTCAATCCCACTTTCACTGACTCTCCTGGACTACTCCAGAATTCTTTCTATCAAGAAAATAAAATATAGATGATAGATAGAGAGTCAGATAGAAAACAATTGGAAAAATCTTAGAGATTGCCTGGTCTTTTTTTCCTCTAGCTATCCATTTTCATGACCCGGTGACAGAGGAGCAAAAAGGAAGATAATGCATCCAAACTATAGAGTCAATTAGTGATAGAATCCAGATTAAAATCCAAATCTTGTGATTGCCAGTCTGTGCTCTCCCCATTGCCCCGGGCTTCTCCATGATCTTGTAACAGGCATTATTTAATTTCCGTAATTTGCTGCGCACTCCCTATTAAAATGGTACTTGTCACCCTGCAACACTGCAATTTTCTTCAGAACAGAGCTTATGCCTTACATGACCCTGGGCCTGACACACACTATGCTTTTCCATGGTTACCTGCTAGCTTACTCAATCAGCCACACACATTAATCAATTACTCCACACATTATCCAGATTACATTTTCTCAGACCATGTAAGGAAGAAATAATGGCAGCGTGAAATCAAATAGGACAGTCCTTGGGAGGAGAGTCTATGCCAGCATAGGCATTCGTGGGCAGGTTAACAGACTCTAAATTACCCAGGCCTCCCTTAATGCCTGAACAAATATAATCTACTTGTGGTGGATAAAGAACTCTACACTGAAGAACTTGACCAAAGGCACTTAACGCTGCCTCCTACTTCAGTCCTTCATTTACTTGGAACTGAAAATCGAAGGAGACAAATGGGATTTTCATTTTATTCAAACTGACATTCATTTTCCATCAAATTTCCATTTTTTCCCTTAAATGGGTGTACTTTATTTTTTGGCTCATTATTTATTATCATTTCATTTATTTAGAAATGGAAACTTCGAGAGTTTGATTAAAAGATTAAATAACTGGACCTTTCAGAGCTAAAAATAATCTAGGTATGGATTTCATTAGGTTTCAGAATATTTGAGGTTTTGATCAAATCTCTAAACACATCATTGCCAACTACTTTCCCCTTCTTTTCAAATTTTAAACACATTTATATTTTGAGAGAAATTCATTACTAAGTTTTCAGAATCACTGCTAAAGATATATGAGCTTTCTGAAGAGCCTTTTCTTTAAAAACTAAAACAAATTCTTCTTAAAATAAAATTAGAGGGTAAGAAATGCTGATCCTAAAAAATGCAATCATTTAATCTTCACGTTCTAATCAACCCCTCAAAAGCTACAGATATCAATTCAGTCAAATACCTTCAACTTTTCCCAAGGAAAGTTTCTCAAGAAACTAACATCAGTTGATCACTTACAAGATGGCGGTGCATTTTCTGTCTGGTGCTTTATTTATTTTTGAGAACAGCTCGTAGATGAAGGAATTATTAGGTCCTGAGAGGTTGAGTCACTTGATCAATATTTCAAAGGACGAAAATGGCAGAGCCAGGATTTCACACCAAATCTGCTCGATTCTAAAGACTGCGAGCTTTCAAAAGAATTATCATTGAGCGTCTTCAAGCTGGCTTTAGGGAAGAGATACAAAATAAATAGCATGAAAATATAAAATTTCATTACTTTACCTGAAGCTGAGAAGAAAAGAATAAAAGAGAAAAAAAGAAACAGAAATAAAGCGCCGTTAAATAAAGATCCCAAAGACATCTTATGTCATAAAAGTGTTTAGCCTTCTGTATACCTAGCCAGGACCACCTAATGGTATCTATAAAATACTCCCTGGGAGCTAACAATTAATTGGAAAAGTTAAATAAATGAACAGAAATTACCATCACAAGGAGCACTATCTTTTATTGTGGCACAAAAATATTTTTCAGCACTTAATGGAGAAAGGATGCCAGAAAGAGGAAGAAATGCTCATGGGTTAAAAACGACTTTCAAGAAATGATTGAAGTAGATCAAAGAAAATATGTTAGAGAAAGCTGAGTCCTGATGAATCATATTATTTCATTCCAATTCAACTCAACATGCATTATTTGGTAATCATAGAGACACTTGAAAAACCCATTTGAAAAATGTCATGGACAGTCCATTTGAATCTGAAAAACTACCAAGAAAGACACCAAGGGCTAGAATCATGCAAGCAGTTTTGGAAGAGAGTAAAGCATTTATGATTATTTCAGGGTCGTGGTGACGGGTCAGGGCTAGAAGTTACCATCATTATCTCCACTTCTCAAAGTTTCTCAAAAACAGTCTCCATAAGAGCAGAAGTACACCCAAGGTCATGTGACCCATTAGAAAATAGGGCCACTTATTAGTCTCCTCTCTCCCATCCCAAAACTTCTTCTCAGTTGGACAGGTCACACAAATGACACAATTGCAGACAGACCTTATCATATGTTAGATTATTTATCGTTTTTGTCAGTATCCATCACTAGGTTTTGGCAACATGGATACTCTGGATTGTGGTGCTGAGGACCCAATCCATTATCTCCAAGTTTAAACAAAACCAACAGATGGCAGCATCTCAACCACCATTTTTCCCTAGGGGAGTCACCATGGAGAAAGAAGAATGTTGTAATCTTGAAAAGGGTTGAGTCTAATGATCAGGGAATTCCAGAGACTACTGGAATTCTACTCAGTTTTCCTGCTTGTATGATTATGTGCAAGGTTCTTAAATTGATCCAGAAATTTCTAGGAGCAGGAAAGCAAGTATAGTACTAGGTAAACCAGCAAAACAGATTTGCATTTCTATGCCTGCTCTTTATGGGTGTTAGGAAAGAGTCAATTCCAGGGATTCTAAATTCCTGGCATGGGAGGTCATATAATAACCAGAGAAATTCCTCCTCATTAAAAGACTGAGTATTACCTAAGGCCACTTGGGAATTTTTACTGTATCTTCAGTCAGTCACACTTTATAAGTAAAATGATAGTAGATATAATAACTACTACCATTTATTGAGCAGCTGTTATATGCCAGGTGTTGTATTAAAAACGATGACAACGGTGGCAAGCATTTTGCAGCTGGCTGTGAAAGTAACCTGTTCAATGTCAAACATTAACCATGGGAGAACCAAGATATGGTTCTATTTTGAACCTAAAACTCAGCAGTTGGACTTAGGATATTTCAAAGACATGAAAAGATTTGTAAAATGGAGATCAGCCATTAATTAAAGCAGTTTATTGGGCAAGGATCCAAAAGGAATGAGAAACTGGGTTCAAGCCTTTTGCTTTTCAATGACCATAACATTTATTTGGCTGCAGAGATACTCCTGGACCAATTAATCAATTCCCCTATCCTTTTCTATTCAAACTTCGAGCAGACTTCATCTAAGTAATTGCCTTGCAAGGCCAGAAACCATCAGGATGGCAAAGTCACTTCTTGAACAAAGCAAAGACTAAGGCTTTCTTTCAGATGTTCCTGAAGATGGATGAGAAGAAAACGGAACATAATTTTACTCTTGACCAGCCACGAAGTGCTCAGCCAAATAAATGACCAAGAAAAGTCAGACAAAAGCTGGAATGTCAAGGGTATGATTATTTCTCATCTCTTCCATCACCTCCAATTTGTTCTCATGCTGCATAGCAGCAAACTTGCTGGAATAAGAGCAGCTTTAGCAGCAGAACTATATTGGGTCAAAGTGACTGAGCTGGTCATGCAGGCACGCAAAAGACACGACACCCACATCAAACCTCCATGTACTGGCCCTCCTGCCTAACTGACATCTCTTGTCCCCTTCTGTTAGGCTCTCTCTGCGAGCTGAGAAATGCTGTTTCAGCTAATGTGGCCACTGAAAGAATGAATGTCCTTTTTGGGGTTTTGGTGATTTTTGTGGAGAAGTTGCTAAAAAGTAAACACATCAGCCAGGGTTGTGACTCTAAACAAATATTCCACTCGCTGATCAGCAGAGTATAAGGACGTAGCTTTAAGCCCTTGCCTAAATCGGTGGTCAGCCCTTCTTCGGCTTGGGCCTGATTTTGGTTCTCTAAGACAAGCAGTGAGGCAGAAACACTAGTCTGCGAGACCAACAACGATCAAAGTTTGACTTTACAGCCTCTTCTCTGCCATCCAAACTGTGCTCACTGGTTTCAGCTCTTTCCTGCTAAGATTTTTTTCCTTTTACTCAAAGTCTCCAGAGATGTCGACCTTCCATCTATTCTGAAGTAGACACAAAGGCTTTTGCTTTCCCTTCAGTGACGACTCCAGAGGGGGAGGTGTTTTAGCTTCTTTTCATCATCTTCCATCGGGCAGAGATGATTGGCAGCAGACATCCGATCGTCCTTCCTCTCCTCTGAGGGGGGTTCATTGGTGGGCCTTCTCTGCCCTTTGGAGAAAATTTTGAAAAGCAAGGGAGCACAATTTTGGACAGAGGTTTTTATGGGAATGCAGTAGTCGTTATATGTTCCATTTGTCGCCACGTGGGAAATGTACATTTCTGAGAAAACAACACACACGTTTCAATGCAAATGACTTAGTAGTCCAGTTAAAAACAATTATTCCTATGTAGTGAATGTTAGGCTGCTCCAGGTTTTAAAAGGGAATTTGGCCAACAGTCTCCCCAAACACACAAAACCCTCAGTGGGGCAACTCTGGAATGCCGGATTCAATTCTCAGCACAGCATTTCATTAATTGGACAGTTATTGGAGCTCATTAAACCTAAGTGTCCACAGCTGTGATACGAGACCATCGGACTGTAGCATTTTATACGAGGGATGCGTTCCTGAAGATTTCTCACGATTCAAAATTTGCATAATTCAGAACTAATTTTCACACAGGGGAGCATGTAAGGTGGGATTCACAGCAATTCAAAATTTGTGCATATAGTCTTTATACCTTTCTATCTCAAATTTGCATAAAGTGAAACCTCATTGTAATGATAATAGCACTATGACGTCATGGCATCTTTCTGAGGAATCAGTGAGATAATCCTCGTATGTCAACACTCAGCACCGGCACAAGGCTCACTAAATGATCACTGTGAACATAATTGTATTGTTACTATTGCCGCTACCACTGCTGTCATCATCATCATCATTATTTTCCGTAGCATGAAACTTGTATACTCCAGCCTTCATCATCTCAAGGACAATCGTGGAATTCTCCTTCAGTGCAACTCTATCATCTAAAATATATATATAATTCTTTCAAAAACTTGGTGCCTCCAGAATTGCTTTGGATGAATTATGCCGGAGAAGGAGCATAGTTGCACCAAAAGTTATTATGTAAAGGAGCCCGATGAAACGTACTGCTGCACTCCCTGCAGTTTGCTCCTGAGGCTGGTCACCGCATCTTGCTCAAGAAAAATTCCTGGCTCATCTGGTTTCCAGGAATGGTGAAGAATAAAGGGATCATTTTAAAACTTTGATCCCTGCGAATGGAGTAACTGACAAATCTTCCCTCTTACACCTCCAAAGAGCCACAGCCAAATTTGTAGCCTGCCTAGGATATTTGTGTATCGTCGGGCCTCTTTTTTCTCCCTCATCTTTGTTTATCTTTCTTCTTTTGCCTCATCTTTAATTCATACTACTTTGCATGTGGAATTACCTTTGCAAGCTCTTTGCAATCCTTTCTGGAGAAAAAGTCATGAATAAATGAATGAATTAATGAATGAATGAATTTCTTTAAAATAAGAGAATAGGAGGGGCACATAGAACAGCTTCCAAACACATGGTTACTGATTATAAATCATCTAAGACTCTGTAGAAATTACTGAGGTAGAGGCTTATTATCTCCTGCAATGGACAAGCATCTTTTTTGTAGGTCCAGCATCAGTCTGTTTTCCTTTGGGAAACACTTCCTTCCAATCACAGGCCCTGTGGTTTTGCTGGAATGTATACCACTCCTGTCTCCTGGGTACTTGACCCAGCGTAGGAGTCCTTCACCTACCTCTGGCCTCAGGGATTGGCTTATGAATGGGTTTGTAACCTGAGCTGGGGGAATGTGGGTCATTCTGGGATTTCAGGTATAATTGTTGGGAAGAGGTCCTCTTTCTGCTGGTGTTGTTGAACTGGTATGACACAAGTTTATCATTTCTAAGGGACACCACAGGACAAGAGCACCCGAGAACAGAGCTGAGAGAAGGAGCAAGAATACTTGAGTCTGGATGATGTTCTCTGTTGTCCTGAATCCACCTGTCTGCTTATGGACTTTTCTGTTATGCAACGATGCATTCCCCTCTTCATTTAAGTCAATTTGAGTTATTTGCAACAGATAACATTTCTGACTATTATTCCACCTCAAGTACTAATATTTCAGCTAGTTTTTCTCTTGCGGAACATAAAGTGAAATATTAAGGGAAAAGAAATCTGAAAAGTCAAAGTTGTCAAGCGTCTCTATCAATCTCCTTCAGAACATCCCCAACATTCCTCATCGTTATTCCAGCCTAGCCATTTCCTTGCAGTTAGCGATCATAACTGAGGAAGTTTACATAAGATTGCATCCCCTAATTTCTGGAACTTAAATTGAAATTTAAAGATAGAAAAAAGACTGTCTTCAAATCGACATGCTACGAATAGCTGGTAAAGAGATGTGATGGTTGCTTCAGGATTTGAGACGAAATGAAGAATCTTTTGAGCATATGTAGTACTTCCTTCATGAAGAAGTCACTCTACACGCAGTTCTTACACGCTTCCCGGTAACACCAGCGGCCTCAGATTTAGTGTTTGTGGAGGATATCATGGGAGATATATATGGCAACTTCTGGGCCCACCAACCTTCTGCAGAGTCTTCTATGATTGCTACTGAAATAGCACAGTGTCCTGAGCATACCTTCCATTCACATTCCATGCTGCAGCCAGAGTTCGTTTTTCAAACTGCATATGTGATCCTGCCTCTCCGTAGGGTAAAGGTCAAACTGCCTAATAGGTTGGGTGAAGCCAGGTGCTGTCTGGCCCCCTCTCACTCCTTCAGTCTCACCTAGTATGCTTCTCCACTCTGCCTGGCTCCAAGCTCACCAATCTTCATTCTCTAATGCGTCACCCTCTCTGCCTCCTCAGGGCCTTCGTATATGATTTGTCTCCTTTGACTAGCATGTTCTTTGCATTCCAAGTCTAAGTCAGATTCTTTTTTTTTTTTAATATACATTCTCATAGAACGATATTGTTTTCATCAGCACAATTGTCTCATATTGTAATTAAACACTCACTGCATGGTTACAAGGTCATGCGTCTCCCGCCAGACATTCTGTTCCAGGAGAGCAGGCACAGTGGCTGTCTGAGCTCACGGGTGCTCACCCCAGTGCCTGCTGCAGGGCCTGAAATTCCCAGTCATCAATTCTCTTCCTTTGTTTCATTCCCCTTTCAGCAGCATTTGATACAAATGACCACTTCATCCATGAAACACTTCAAAACTCAGCTTCTGGGGTCCCACACTCTCAGGCCCCCTCCCCCCCATCATGGCTGCTGCTTCTCGGTCTCCTTCACTGGATCCATCTTCATTTCCATCCTCTAAACAGTCATACATTCTGTCTTATCATCCAACTGATAGGATCTCTCCTAAGAAAAGAGCCCAAAGCTTAGAAAAAGTCAAATAGAGGAAGATGCCCATTGCCGTAGTAGTTATAATAACAAGCAATTTGGGAGAAACTTAGATGTCCAACACTAGTGAGGTGGTGCAGAAATCGTGGTGACATCTGCTTTGTGTAATATTATGCTACTAACAAAAGTAAGAACTATACAATCTGTCTTGGAACACAACAAATTTCTATGATGTAATGTTCTATGAAAATCAGGGTATACAAAAATTATGTTATAACTTTCTAAAAATTAACATTAAAAAAGACCTGGTGAACATGGCAAATAAATATTACATTAGAGTGATGGGATTATGGGCGGTTTTTCCAATCGTTTCTATTTTATGAAAAGGTATGTGTGTGTGTGTGTGTGTGTGTGTGTGTGTGTGTGTGTATGTTTGAGCATGTAGAGAGCATAGGGAGACAGGGAGAGAGAAACAGAGAGAAAATAATTATACTATGATTTTTTAAATATAACAAAAATGAGTATACTCATAGAAATGTTATTAAAAAACAAAACCACTGAAAGCCATCCTAAAATATTTCATGCAAGAAATTCTCATAAATTGCAACACTGTGAGAGAGATCACACTTCTGCGATGCAGACACCAAACTCAGGAGGCAGTGGATTCTGCACAGTGGCAGATAACCTCGCAGTCAAGCTTTCCCTTTGTAATCTCATGAGTTGAGCTGTCCTTGTCCTGGAAAACAAGGGGCCACATTGGCCTTTGCAGGCCATTCAAAACTCCATCCTCTTCCTCAGCTTCTTTCATCTTATTTGCTTCAAGAAAACTATTTTAAGCCAATGAGTTCCAGGAAGCAGCAGGACAAACATTCACCTCTTTGCTCTGCCCAAAGCAGCCATTTTAACCACAGGCGCTCCTCAGATTCCACAGTGAAGACCAAATTTAATTGATTTCCAGTAGCTCTTGAGGATGAATTTGTACCGCCAAGCAATAGGAATCGCTTCCTTTAAAACGGAACCCCACATCTTCCTCTCCAAAAGATGTTGTCTTGCCGCAGCAGTAAGAAATGAATAGACTTTTTACACAATCTTTTATTGGAAAAAACGCACTGGATTACTATACAATATAATCGTGCAGCCAGAACTAATGGAACTTCAGAGCCACGAGCCCCGATTGTTGAGTTCTAGCATTCCCGAGCATAATTAAAAGACTGCAGTAGTCCGTATAAACAAACCCATGTAATTATGTAAACTATGTTATAATCTTGTGGATGACATGAGGCTAGTTTATGCAGTTTCAGCCAAATAGTCATAATATTAACAATACAGCTTGCATGCATTGTGTGAATACCATGTGCCCGGCACCGCATTAACATCTATTCTTTGCTACAACCTTGAGGGTCCCATTACCTCTGTTTTACAGATAGACAAACTGAGCCTTGGTGAGGCTAAATAATCAGATCTTTCTCTTTTTTTTTTGTTTCCAGAGTTCTTCCTCACCCTCCACCATTTCTCAACACCTTTTGTATGTTGCTTCTCCCCTGAACTAACTCAGGAGACTTTAGTACTTTGCCAACAATATGCTAGCTACATCCCTCAAGTTTTGAAAAGTACTTTTACGTTGAGACTGACTTGGAACATAGGTTCTAACTTAATCCACGTTCTTTTGTTCTAAGCATCTCATGATGGCAATAACTGTCTCTGGTGGATTCAGGTCTGGGATCAGCCAGGATTGGCTGAGCCCTTCCTGTATCATTTTTTGAGGAGAACTGATTTTCTGTAGGCTAATCCTTGGACAGATGCATCAATCTAACTTCTATCAACTTTACTCATAAACACAATCTGACGTTGTTAAAAGAAAAGCACGTGCAGGAGAATCATGTAGTTTATTTTTTCCAAAACCTGGGAGGTAGCTATTCTTCCCTGACTTTACCGATGACAGCACAATGTTGCACAGCCACACACCTACGACTTCTCTTCTCAACACTTAAATGAGGGCTGCAAAACACCTGGTGTGCAAGCAGCCACTTCCGTGGTCTGTGCTCATGTTAAACCTCATGCATGGTATTTGTCTTACGTTAGGTTCCCCCAGACACAGACCCTGAGAGGAAGATTTGAGTGCAAGACATTGATATGGGAGTCAATCCCATCATAAGGGAATGGGGAGTTAAGATAAGGAACTGAAGGAAGCCAGTGTGTGGTGCACTAATGAGCAGGTTAGCTCCACGGGCAGGTGGGGCTCAGGTCCACTGGGGACCTCTGCGAGGGCACATGGAGCATGCCTCAGAGTTGCCTTCCGCCAGGGTATTTTCCACCAACTCCAGCCAGTCCTTGACTGTTTCCAGGGGTATTACGGGCAAGGCACTTTCTGCCTGCCTGGCCCACACTAACTGCCAGCTCTAGAGGCCATAGGAAGTACCTAAGCAAGGCGTTGCAGTTGGAAGTCTGTGAGCACTGAGCCATTGAGTGCTGGGGGATGTGGGTAGGCGCTCTGACAGGGTTGGCTGCTGTGTTCTCTGCTGCTCCTCCAGCCCTCCAGGCAGCCACCACCTCTCTGCTGGAATTGGGAAACAAATGGAAACCCGTTGGCCACTTTGATTGTACTGCACTAATTTATAAATGTAGATAATTTCTGCTCTGACTAGATAACAGGTAGATCATAAATATTGATGAAATGTAACATAGCCTTGTGTGTTGCCCTTATAGTTTTCTAGCAGACAAAAGGCAGCAAGGCGTAGCGGTTAAGAACACAGACTCTGATGTGAGACTACCTGACTCTCCTCCCAGCTGCTCAACCAAATTGCCATGTGACCTCATGCAAATGACTTAATTGCTCCAGGTCACAGTTTTTTCATCAGTAACTTGAGAACAAAATAATATCCCACAGGTTTTTGTGAGAATTAAATGTCTATCTGTCTATCTATCTATCTGTCTATCATCACTTAGTAAGTAATAGAAGTGCAATCTGTTATTAATATCAATATGCTCACATAATTTACAAAAAATAAGGATCAAGGGCTGGCCCGGTGGCTCAGCAGTTAAGTTTGCATGTTCCACTTTGGCGGCCCGGGATTCACCGGTTCGGATCCCGGGTGCGGACGCACTCAGCAAACCATGCTGTTGTAGGGGTCCCACATATCAAGTAGAGGAAGATGGGCATGGATGTTAGCTCAGGCTGGTCTTCCTCAGCAAAAAGAGGAAGATTGGCAGCAGATGTTAGCTCAGGGCTAATCTTCCTCAGGAAAAAAAAAAAGAATAAGTATCAGATTAGATTTTAAAAGCAAATGTGGTGAGTCTTTGGTAACTTTACTTCCCATTTTAAATGGCAACTCTTAGTCACTGGGGGATCCAGAGGCTGTGCTCATGTAACTGTACTTGATAATTCAGGAAGGGAAAAAGACCGAGGAATAATTTGTCATTTTGCTAAAGGAACATGGATCCAATTTCTGCAGCCAGGAGAAAAAAAGCACTCTGTTTTTCAATGCACATTAAAAGAAAAACCTCCTGAAAACAGTACTGAGAACCTTGTCCCTTGGTTCCTTTAAACCTGAGAGCTGAAAGCACCTCCCTTTTCATTGATTTCATCTAGTAAATGGATCCCAGGCTTCTTAAATGGGACAAAATTGAATTCGTATCTTCAGAGCCTGTACTCCGTAGCAATCCTCTTGGCATCTAAAATCTCTGATGATACAAGAACACACTTAAGACGAGAAAATTCCCCATTTAAATCACCCCTTTTCTCCTTTGGGAGATCAATCAAGCCAGTGGGGCATCTGGCTTTGCAAGGATCTGTGCTTTCCTCAACCTACTCACTCAGCTCGCTTCAGGCTGGGCAAAGGAACCAGTTGGGCATCCTTGAAGAACAGAACTCAGATCTCCTTTCTTCTGAATCATGAGCTCTGACTACCATGTCTGATCCATCATCAAGCATCACTGGACCTCTGATTCCTTGTCTCAGTGTGAGGAAATCCCCAGGAATCTCTACATGTATTGAACAACAAATGTCCATTGCCTCATGTTAATATTACTGGCGATGAATTTTCTTGCTACTTTCTCTCTTTCCCTTTCCTTCTGATGAGACAGAGCAAAGCCTTGAATCACTTATAGCTCGAAGCCCAGAGCAAGGCAGAAAACAGCACCTGTTACCTATATGATGCAGTCACTTTATAGTTCTGTTTCAAAGGTGGACTACATTCTACTCATATGTGTTTTAAATTTTAAATTAATTACCTTTTGTAATGGGGGTTTCTGCGACAAAGGACAAGCTATAAAACTTTAGTTAGCTGCTTCTGCTGATGAAAAAATAATAAAACTCGAAAGTCCTTTTTAGCTTTGAAATTCTATGGTTCTGTAATTCTAGAGCTCTGAAGAAAGAAGTTTGAAAGGAGTTGGAAGCTGACTATAAGGAGAATGCCAATTGGAAAAATAAGGTATATTTTTAAAAGGCAAGCAATATAAAGCTACATCATGAGTTTTTCTCTTTCTAAAAGGAGATGCTCAGAAGTTAGCAGAGATTCTCAGGAAACTAAGTGGTAATGCCAAAAGCCAGGGCAATCCTTTTTCTGTTGGTCCACCCCAAATGTCGGCTGCAGCTTGGATAGACAGTTTCCATACAGAGCGATGGCTTACCATCTCAAATGCTAGTGTCACTCTGCCAGAAAGCTGTTTTTGCCTGTAGAAGGCCAGAAGGGTAGTTAAAGCTCTCAGGAGCCATTCACAACTGATGAGGGATAGAATGTAGAAAACAAATATCTCGGGCTCCTTATCCCTCAGTGGGACAGTCCTGAGTGTCTTCTAAAGTCTGTCAGAGGGGCAGGACTCAGCCTCATTAAGAACACTGGTAGCCACTCATTACCACAGCTTTTATTGGCTCTGCGATCTTCCAGACTCACTTCCCCACCTGCTGCCAACGCTTCTCAAGATCGCCTCCCAAATAAACCACTTACACCTGTAGGGCAGGAAAAACTAGTCCTCTACCCTTTAGGTTCTTCTGGCTGGTCTAAGAATTAAATTGACATGAGACAGAATAACAGGAGAAAATCGAACAAGACTAATAACATGTATACGTGGCAGTAACCCAGGAAAACTGAGTACTCCTCAAAATGGCTGAAGCCACTACCTTAAATACTATCTTCAGCTAAAAATAAAGGAGAATGTTGGGGTAATGGTTTGGGACTTCAAAAAGACAAAGGCAATTCACATGGAGATGGGAAAGCAAATGTTTAGTGAACAAATGTTTGCTATGCCTTGCAGAGACAATGGGACATGGAGAGGACTTTGATCAAATGGGTCTTGCTAGCTTCTTCCCTGTCTGCCACACCTGGTTCATATTATACTATAGTTATCTATGATGATAGCTCCTTTCTGAAACAGGCTTCTATCTTAAATTCTTTAAGGAAGTTAGGGGAAAAGTCAAAGTTTCTTCCTGAATCCTTTGTTCTTAAAAATAATCAAGCCAGGGCCAGCCCAGGGGCACAGCAGTTAGGTTCGTGTGCTCCAATTTGGCAGCCTAGGGTTCACAGGTTTGGGTCTTGAGCGCGGACCTACATGCTGCTCATCAAGCCATGCTGTGGCAGGCATCCCACATATAAAATAGAGGAAGATGGGCACAGATGTTAGCTCAGAGCCAATCTTCCTCAGCAAAAAGAGAAGGATTCATGGCAGATGTTAGCTCAGGGCTAGTCATCCTCAAATAATAATAATAATAATAATAATAATAATAATAATAATATAATAATTAAGCCAAAGAGACAAATTTTGGGGTATCAACTTATGCTCCCCTACACACCCAAAAACTTTGTCTCAGGGTATGCTTTTGAGGAAAGCAAAATTAGGATAACTAGTGGAAAAATAAAGAATAAACCCTAACTAGAACCCACCAGCAAAGCTTCCTAAAGCATCATGCTACACTTGTATCCTGAGGCACCTTTGAAACAAGCAGGGCTCCTCAGGAACTGGAGCGAGAAGTGGGATTTGATAAAACACTAAAGATTCATGAAAGAGTCTTCAGTTATACCAAAGCAGTTCTTCATTATCACGAGAATCAAATAATATATGTAAACACACTTTGAAAATGGGAAAGCATGATAGAAATATTAGAGGGTCTTATATTTCTTTTTAATTTTGCTCTAAAGCAAGGATAGGCAGATATTTTTTATGAAGGATGAAACGGTAAATATTTTAGGCTTTGCAGGCCTTATGGTAGCTATCTCAATTACTCAATTCTGTCATTGCAGTGCAAAAGCAACAATGGACAATCCATAAATGAATGGTTGTGGCTGTGTTCCAATAAAATGTTATTTTCAAATATAGCTGGAGGGCCAGATTTAGCCTATGAGCAGCACTGTTTTTTTTCTTAATAAAACAGTAAACTAGATGTCCCACTGGGCTTCCTGCATGTTTATTTTACTTTTTTCAGCTTTATTAAGGTATTATTGACAAGTAAAATTGTTAAGGTATTTAAAGTGTGCATCTATGAGCAGTAGTTGAATGACCCCTGCTGCAAAGCATTATTTATTTGTAATGTATATTATGCCGATGGTAATTCATTGTTCTCCAATATTATCTTAGTGAGTTCGATTGTTATGGAGCAAGCAGAAGCACACGGCAAATCCCACCCTATTGATAAGAGACCATGTGAACATGAGGGAAGTCCATGTCTGTCCACCAGGAGCTCACAGTTTCCCATTTTCCAGCCATAACTGGCCATAGTGAGGGTGAGCCCTCTCTAATGAAGGTTCAGCAAAGCCAGGCTTGCAAATCTGTGCCTATAAAATAGCAGTCCACGTCCCAACTCCGCTGCCGTGAGTGTGTACCTGGCAGACCTCCTCTTAAAGGAAACAATTGATCAAGGGCTCCAGCTGCTGCCTTTTTAAAACCATCTCCACATGTGCACCGAGGCCACACCTCCCACAGGCTCTTCCTGCCAATAACTGGGTGTGGTGGGAATACCAGGGCAGACTTGTTCCTGGAAGACACGGAGAAACTCCACTGTGGGCCAGGACGCAAGGACTCCCTGATGGCTTTGCTGAATCTTCCTTAGGCTGCATGCAGTCTAGGACGCTTCCATCCTACCTCTCTCCCTCTCTCCTTCACCCGGGTTCAGACTTTCAGCACAGTGACAGTGTTGAATGTCACCTGAGCCCTGTGCTTCTGGAAAACAGCAGCGGTTAAGAAATCTACTCCCCACACTTTTGTGTGCTGGGAAACAGCTTACTGCAAAGAGTAATCCTTCCCCTATGACTTGGGTCAGACTCATGGTTGCCTCCCTTGTTTACCTATGACCAAGCCAGGCACAGACTCCCCAAATCCTATTCTTTGACTCATAAACAATAAGCTGAACTGCTTGTCCTCACTAACCAATCTTGACATAATGCCCACTACCTTGACTTGACCAAACGTTAGTCAGCCTTCTCTCCTTCCCACAGGCTCCTAAAATTTGGCCTAAAGTTGAGCATTGGGAAACAGAACAACCTTTTCTTAACGGCCACACCCAAGAATCCCTTGACCTCAGGGAAGAATATTCCCTGATCAATGTCCCATCAAGCCACTGTTCATCCCACTCGCCCCCACTCTTTCCCTTCTAGCCTTGTTTACTTCCCCCTATAAAAGACAAGTCCTTTTTGACTTACTCATGGAGACACTTGCAGATCTTATGATAGAGCCTTCTCCCTAATGCTATTCTCCGCTTATTGTTATTATCCCTTTGAATAAAGTCTCTCCTTGCCTAAATCTGGATTTATTTTTAGCAACGGTCTGAGGGCTCTCCCAGTTTTCTCTCTCTCCTCCTTTATTTTCTCTCTCTCTTTCCCTTAATAAAGTCCTTGCATGTTTAATCCCTCTTGGCATCTCCTTCTCAGAGGACCCACACTAACACAAATGGCACCAAGAATGGTCTGAGAAAAATGAGCAGTAAAATGGGATTTGGTACTGGCTCACCCTCCATCCAGCTGGCCAAGAGGATGATATCTTGACTGGTAGGTGGAGCAGAGATGGATCTTGGCACAAGGATGGTACAATTGCTAAATGATTCACTTGTAATGACCTGGGAAAATGTCTTGGTAGAGGGGAATGCCGGGGCAGGCGTGATAGTGCAGGCATTTGGAATATGGAGAGAACAATGCTTTCAAAGACAGAAATGTTGGCTGGTTATTGCCAAATTGTATTGATGCCCTGAAGAAGGATAATGAGAGATGGAAAGTTACTGACAAGCAATTAATACACAATGTGAGAACCAGAGGGCCTCAATGGTATCCATAAAGAGACCCTTATCACCTTTGGGAAGACAGAATGGTCAGTGATTCATCATCACAGGGGTATAGATCTCTTCAAGGTATAGATTTGGCTTTCCTGCTTGCCCAGCCTCAGCCAGCACTGCTATCCAGGGCTTATGAAATAGAATCCTCTATAGTATGGCATCTGACCAGGGCAGTCCTTTTACATGGAAGGAAATGCAGGAATAGGCCATTACTGTGGGATCCACGGGACATATCACATATAACCAACACTGGGACAGCCTTTTAGAAGGTACAACTGAAATGCAAGCTTAGAGGAAACATTCTGAAAGGATGGGGTGCATCCTTCAGAATATAGTACATTTATTAAATCAGAGACTTTATATGGCATTATCTCCAACAGGAAGGACACATGGGTCCAGGAACCAAGAGATGGAAGCAGAAGTGGCCTCACATACATCACTACAATGTGCACCCTGGGCTCTGCAGGATTGAAGGTTCTAGTCCTGTAAAGTGTCACACTCTGCAAAGGGGACACGACAAAAGTGTCGCTGAACTTCAAATTACAGCTGCCACCGGACACTTTAGACATCTTGTTCTGAGGAACCAGGACATGAAAAGAGGAGTCACAATACTGGTGGGGTAATTGATATTGATCAGCAGGAGAAGGGAGGGCTGCTTTTATCCAATGGAGGCAGGGAAGATACACGAGGAACTCAAATGATCTACTTAAGCACCTCTTGGCACTGCCTGGTTACTGTGAACAAATGTGTGCAACATCCCTAGATTGAGAAGGATGTGAAGATCAAGTTTTCAGATGGTTCAGGTATAATGGTCTGGATCACACCACCAGATAAGTCATGATCACCTGCTGAGATTGTAGATTGGGATGAGAGGAATTTAGAATGAGTAGTGGACGAGGGAGAGGGTGAGTACCAATTGCAAGCCCAAGGGCCACAGCAGCCATAGAGTCTGTAGCTCATCCCATTAACCCCCTTCTGAGTTTCTCTTAGGAAGAAAGGCCCACGAAACCATGGAGCAGTTGCTCCCTGAGCCTGTATGGAGAAGCACACTTTGAGGCACAAGGGATGGATTGTGGAGGTCATGTAAGCACTTCTAAAGTACCTCCTCCTACAGGGAGTGTAATCACTGAGTATCACTGAGCATCCCAGATGCTCCACTTTGAAATCCATCCCAGCATTTGTGCTGAGGCCACGCCAAAGACTGAAGGCAGTGGGGATACTAAGGCAGACTCATTCCTGCAGGACAGAGAGAATTCCTTATTGGCCCACGTTGGCTCAAGGACTCCCTAATGACTTTGTCAAAACTTCCTTAGATGGCAGAGCAGTCTAAGACTCTGAGCCAGTCTTCTCTTGCTTCTCCTTCACTCAAGGTCATACTTGCACCACAGTCTGATGGCTCTCTGACCTTCTCTAGCTCTCTGCTTACTTCCTTTCACACAAATATTTCTCCTAACAAAATTCTCACATGTTTAATTTTATCTTGGCATCTGTTTCTTAGAGGACCCAGACTAGCATAACAGCATTTTTAATTTTCAGCGAGAATGAAAAGAGCTTTCATCTCAATAGGCCACTGAGCTCGTACAAGCTGCCCTTGGCCATATTGGGAAATTGGGGGTACTTTGGGGAAAAAGTGACCAAATACTTTACTTCATTTCAGAA
This sequence comes from Equus quagga, assembly GCF_021613505.1. Lineage (NCBI taxonomy): Eukaryota > Metazoa > Chordata > Mammalia > Perissodactyla > Equidae > Equus > Equus quagga. The sequence goes on from NC_060268.1 coordinate 165,241,558, forward strand.
AAGCTACCCCCTTGAGGCAGAGAAGGGAATGCTCTTGTAGGCAGTGGAGATGAAGTAGAACAATTGCCATTTCTCCAACTGACCAGAACCTTCTTCAGGTTTTATTAGACTTTTTTCTGTCAACCCCTATCCAGCTGAAACTGTCAGGATTTGGATTTTTTAACATCTTAAAATCTACTGGTGTAGAACCAGTCCTTGCCCACACTTTGTTCCTAATGGCACAGAATTTTATTAGATGGTGTTTACCTGAAACCATGTCTGTTTCAGTCACATACGCATGTGAACTCAAGAAAAGGAAACTGACTCTATGTGTGCTCCAAGGATTCTCCAAGGATAAAAATTTGACTGAAAGAGGGGGACTTATCTTTGTATTTTATATTGAAAGTACAAAACATACCTTTCAAATAAGGCAATGACCCAACTCATGGGGCACCAAGTTCATCTGTCTTTTGAAACAGAGGGAAATAAAATGTGGGATGGAGAAATGAGATGAACCCATCAGTAAACAAAAGAAAGGAGGTGATTTGCATGGAAGCCCTTCTAAGAAGAGTGGAGAAGTAGGCTGAAGAACACAAAAGAGAAAACGTTAGAGGAGGAACACCCCATGGGCAAACTGAACACATGCTTAGGGCCCCAGATGAGCGAGAATACCAAAAATAGAAAAAGTTAAGAAAGGCTAGAAAAAGACATTTTAATATGGGCTTGCATATACATTTAGAGACATTCTGAAAAATTACATTTCATATTTTGCCAATTAGTATTGTGTTTAATTTCTATATCGTACGGCCACGCATAGCCGTCTTTGCGGTACTTAGGGTCTTTCAGGGTCTTCATCTGGCCCGGGTTAGGGTGATGTGCCTGTATGTGTCTGGAGAGGGATAAGGAGAGTCTAGGAAGGAAGAGTACTTTATAGAATTGAAAAAACAAAAAAACGAAAGAAACCCCTACTCTATCTAGTAAGTGATGCAGGACCATGGAGCAATGGTCTTTCACATTTATCACTTCCATTCAGTTTTGTTTTAAAAGAAGTGAGCCTTCCACTAAAGACATGGTTTCTAACTCTTTATTTCTTCTTCCTTCCATCCTTTTCTTCCTTTTTATTTTTACATCTCATTTTGATGCTGGTACAGGCTCATTTACAATTTTGTCATGCTCTTTGAGTGAAAAAAAGGCATTTAAAAATGCTGGAATTCTTTATCCAAGAATCCCAAAATGTTTAACAACCCACTAGGCTCCATAGTGCCCTGGAAGGAAAAGGAACACAATCAGACAGGAGAAGGGGAGGTGGGCAGAACACTCAATGACATGGTAGATTTTCATTCCAGAATGCTAGAAATACGTCATCTTGGAGTCCTTATTTGACCTGTCTGCCAAAACTTCCCTACCATCTTTGATTTAAAAACATTTTGTTCAAATCTTTCTTCCTTCCAAAACTTCTGTGTTTCAATATTTGCAATCAATTCCCATATACAGTAGCCAATTGCTCCTTACTGGGCAGTGAGCTTCCTGATGGCAGTGACCATGGCAGAGAGACCAGTCTAGGCCAGAGGAGTGCTCAGAAATTATTGGGTGGATGTTCTCATGTCATTTGAACAAACATTAACTCAGTGCATTCTTAAGGCAAGGTGTTGCACTAGCTGCATGATCCCTACCTTTAAGGAGTTCACAGTCTAGTGGGATGCAAAACCATAAAGAAATGTCACAAAATGTTAAATACAATTAACACTCTCTCTTTGCTCTCTTTTGTCTTCATGCTCTGGGTAACACTGAACCTTGTCTCCTATCAGGATTCCTTCCCAGTCAATTTCCCCAGTCCTTCAATCACAATGCTGGGACTTCTCTGTGCTCTCTTAGATGTCTCTATCAATGGAGAAATCAAACTAGGTGATGGAGACAGAGACGAATGAACAGCTCTCTTGAGGAAAAAATCATGTTTTTTCTTGTGTTTGGGACTTCAGCCTCTTTTAGTCATGATAAGACAAGTCAACTGGTATTTAGTGAGCTCAGCATCATGCCAGGTGTGTGTGCATCCATTTCACATTTAGTGCACACCTACTATGTGCCTAGCTTGGTGGCAGGCCCTGGGGAAGCAGTGATGGCATGGGATAGTTTACAGCCCCTGTATTTCTGGGACACACAGTAATAATAAAATAATTAAATACTATTCAGTCAATACAGGTGCCATCTCAAGCTTTTGGGACTGTATAATCCAGGTGATGAGGTATTGTAAGAGCCTAGTGATAAAAACCTAAAGGAAAGTAATAAAGTCTATATTAATTGACACTAGAAGGGGGAAAAAAAAGCTTAGTTTTTCTCAGTGCCCTGTGCAAAAAGTCATTGTAATCACATTTAAATGAAATTACATTCCAGTTGTAACAGCACTGTGATACACAATAATCCTCAGTGAAATAATAGAAAAATTTCCTTCACAAAAACTGATTAAATGCATTTCCTTACAACTGCCCCAAATCAAAGCTTTTGTGTGGTGTGTTGTGCTCTGCCTTCTTGTGTCTTAGAGAAAACATTGCTCCTAAATCAGATTATCCAGCCCCAAACTCCAAATTGAGATTAGGCCTGGGCCCAATTCACATCTTCCAATTATCATCAAGATGGACTTGGGCAAAGCCCTTAGTCTCTTTTAGCATCAGCTCTCCATCTATAAAACAGGGATAATATTACCCTTTTCATGGGCTTGATGTGCATAATAAATGAAACAAGATAATGTATGCAAAGTGCCTAAATCGTAGTAAAGGGCTGAATAATTGATACCTACTATGATCATAATGGTCATTACTGCTATAGTTATTATTGATGCTGGGACTCTCTCCCACATTTTCGTGGAGACTGTTCCAACTAATGTCACACCTTTCATGTCAAGACATGTGCACCATCTACTCTATCTCTTGGAATGTCAGGTCCCTTGGAATGTGTAAGTTTTTTTTGTGCCCAGCTCTTTGAATAAAGCACTGCATACAAATGCTGGAGACAAGCTTGGAGTCACCCTCCATATAAATTTTATTAATATTTATAGCTCTACTCAGGTTTTCTCAGTTTTTTCTTGATTTAGTTGGTAATTAATTTCTTTTAGGAAATTGTCTACTTCATCTTAATTTTCAAATTTACTGTCACAAGTTTTTCCAATATCATCGTTCTAAAATGTCTCCTATGTTAGAATTACATCTTCATTTTCATTATGCATTTCATTTCCTTGTTGCATTTATTTTTTTTCTTGATAAGCCATGCCATGGCCACACCACAAGGTCAATACAGACCGGGGATGGCAGGACTAGTAAGGTGAGAGAGGGGTTCAAGTGATGAATCCCATTCTCTCCCAGGCAGTATGCTGTTCTCCAACATACAACATCTCATGCCTACACTTGGGTCTCCTCAAGGGTGTTTAGTGTCACCAGCTATAAGTTTGAAGGCGCTACAGACAGCAGCAAACAGCCACAGAAATCCAACAAGGGGTGTCTGCATGAAGTCGTGCCAGCTCTTCCTCCTTAATCCTTCCCTCAGCATTACCATTTATTTCAAAAATTCAAAAGCTAGAAAGTTTAATGTGCAAATCAAAGGCCAAAGAAATACCCAGAGCTCTGCTCGGTGTCCTGATGAATGTGTTAAAAAGAAATGTGATTAGAGAAGTGATAGAGTTAAGCAGGGAATTATGCAGCCTGCTCATGTTTAATGGATTCTGGTGGAGTGGGGGATGGGCAGTAACCATGCTCTTCTGAATGATAATAGTGTGAAAATCCCCAGCTGCTTATGACTTACTTGTTTTTTTGGCCTGGTTAAAGTGTCCCTGACCTGTCGTGGATATGAATAACACTTTCCATTAATTTTACCTTTTGTTAAAAAATCAAAGGAGAAATCAGTCCATTTGCACAAATGGAATATTACAAGACCTCTGCTTGTATATGTGGAAAGAGAAACCCCCGGAGAAACTCAGTCAGAAGGTCACCAATAGAATGGGCACCATTAACCCTGAAATTTTTAATCCCTATGTTATGCATAACATAGAGGCAAGGAAAAAATTTGTTTCAAGCCAGAATATAGGCAGGACTCTATGTGGAAGGAGACGTAATGCTTAGTTACCCTGTTGGTCTGCCTGCTTTGGTCAGTAATAGAGATTCTGGAATCTACCCTGCCTGGGATTATCTGTGCCTCTTCCATTATGGTAATACCTCGCATATCTACAGCACCACAGAACTTACAAAGCGTTTTCTCATATATTATTTCAACTGCTTTCTGTGCCATCCCATGACAATAAACAGCACAGGTATTATTTTCCCATTTGCACAGATGAAAAAAGCGAGGCTCAGAAATCTTTCTGGGGTTTAATAGGTGACAACTCCTACGGTAAAACTGGAGAGACAAATGTGGATTGGAATCCTAGCTCTGCCAATTAGTGAGTGGATGGCTTTGCTAAAGCAATTCACACAGTCTGAGTCATAGTTTCTTCCTCAATAAATTGTGGATGATCATCCACACCTGGCCTGCTGTGGTAAGGAACAGCTGTAACATACTCAAGGGCCCAACTCTGTGTCTCATGGAGTAGGGGGCTCAGCAAATAGCAGCTCTCATCATTAGCCAAATCCAGCCTGGCCTTCTAGCATGCCTCAAGTCAGCCACTGACATCATTAACCAGGAGTCACCTAACAGAGTAAATATCATGAATGCATTAAGAATGATGCCAGAAAGGCAGTGTAAATTAATTAAATATATACACACATAAAATATTCAGAACAGCTAGATCCAAAAGGAAATTTCAAAGGGACTAGGATGTGATGCTTGCCGAAATCCGGAGAACAATTCCCCAGGTGTTTTCCCTGAAATGCACTTGTGTTCTGAACACAATTACTTGGGGGACAGGGAACATAGCAGAGATCATTTCCAGAGGATTAGCAGTTTTCTCCTCCTAATCACCATGGCAGTCTGTGCCAAAGCCAAGATGAAGCAATGGCTACATCATTCCATCCCCATTTTGCAGCCAAAACTGTGGATATATAATGCCAGGCCTCTTCTGCTGCCTGATGAGTATTCTGATTTCAGGCAGGAAGGGATGAGCAGCAATAGTTCATGAAACCAGATCTAATCTCCATGCCCTGAGCCAAAGGGAGGATTTGAAAAGACATAGTTTTGTACATGGGCAGATTCAAATCAGTCTGCGATCCAGCATCTCCCTAACAATGTGAGCAGATCTATAACAATAAGCACATAAAAATCTGAATTGTTATTCATATTCTCCCCAAAGACGTGCCCCTTATATGTATCAGCGTGCCTGCGTTCCAGGGAACCACTTACAAATGAAGAGCTAATAAAATTCCACATACCCACAACTGGCGAAATCATAACAAAAGCCCATTTATCAGCTGGGTAGAATGTAGTACTCCAAGCAAGAAAATGCTACCATCCTAGTTAGAGCCCTGGACATATTTCTCGAGAAGTACTTTCTCATTCTCTGGGAGAGTTTACACACTTGAGTAGCACCTCATTAATTCAGACAGTGGTAATTGGGAAGACGCCGTACTAAGGATGTAGAAAGAGGGATACATACACCATAACATCTAAGCTGTGTAGAGCTCTATCAAGCCTTGCAGTGACCAACAGCTAAATCATGCAATCTGCTCACTTCTAGGAATTAGTGACCTGGTGGCCGTCAGTCCCAGAGCCCTAGTCTCCCTCTGAGAACAAAGACCATGGAGAGTTTAAAGCCAAAGCAAAAGAAACTGGACCTGCCTGCTGATTCATTACATAAACACTCATCCAAGTGGAGGGATAAGGAAGAGGATCTGGAGATATGCTTAATTAGAACCAGACAAAGGGTTTCTTGCTAAGATTTTTGCCTGGACAACCACAGTTTCTGTCTGGACCACTGCATTTGATGATTGAGGCTCAAGGTTTCTTATTGGAAGCATTGATTTTACCTGCTGAACCAAGAAAGCTGGTTTTCATCTTGCAGACCTGTGATGAGATTACAAAATACACTTTCTATGCAAGGAATACAGCAAAGGGAACTGCATTAACCCTCCTGATATCACAACAAAAAGGAATCTTCGGACGAGGTGTGCAGTAGAGGGTGAACACGTGTTCCCACAGTGTGTGTGACTCACCTGTCGGGATTCAGGGCAGCCCCAGCTGGTTTCCCTCATTTGTTGGTTAGGCTTGTGTGCAACACCATGTCTGACACCAGCTGAATGATTTCAGGCAAGTTACAGAGACTCTGAAAAGCCTCATTTTCACAGTCTGTAATGACCTCTCAGTGCTGTGGTGAGGATTAAATGAAATAATGCATGCAAAGTGCTTAGAAGGGCACCTGGTATTTTAATAAGTTCTCAATAATTTTGACTATCTCGAAAATCATCATTATTATCACTAGGAATTATGAGACTGTGAAGGAAGATAAATCTATAGTCTCTACTTTGGGTAGATTAATGGAGACACCAGAGAAATGTCCATAGAAGAGGAAAGTTAATATAGAAATAGGCAAACTGAATAGGGAATCGTGGCAAAGACTGGAAGCCCAGTTGGGGATGTTTTCTGAAGGCTACATAGAATGACGGTGGCACCAACTACAGACATATATTGAGAATCTGCTGTGTGCCTGGCAGTGTACTGAACAATCTACACGCTCACCCAACTTATTTTATACATACTAGGCCTACTGGAAATGTTGACTCAGTAGGGTGCAAATAAGAAGAAAACTTTCCCTCGTCATTGCCATTTAAACTTGCCCTTTAGAATTAAACCTCAGTAAAATCTCAAGTAGACTCCCCATCTTCTCTTGTCACTTTCACATATCATGAGTCTTATTTGGGGGAGAGGTTTTACAAGTCCAGTGTTTCCTAATATCAAACTTTTATTCTCTCAATAGATTTACACTCACCGCCCTAAGCTTGCATCGGACTCAGGCTTAGACATCTACGGCGTGAAGATGGTGGTGAGCTCAGTGTCACCACTATGTTCTTTATCTTATACAAGTGGTGGGCTTGAGGTGGGAGGAAGCACACTCTTCCACTTCCCTCTTTTTCAAAGAAATTCTTTCTCTGTTTTCCTTGCATAGCCTTTTATATATACTTGAAGTAGCTGATGAACTATGATTTTTTAAAATCACTCTTTGGCAGATTCTATATACATGACCTGGGCTTCATTTGTAAATATACATGAGCATTTCATATCTTCTGTTTCCCAACTTCTAAATCTCAGCCAAAATTCCATGACAATAGGAAATGGCTGGGTTAACTTCCTATGAGATATGTTAAAGAGATTGACAGTTAGATCTTTGATCAGGGTCCCATTGATAAGAGGCCACAGGAGTTTGCACCTAGTTTTCCTGTACATGATTTCTTCTATTACATCATGCTGGAATCTTAAGAAGGTAAAATTCAAACAAAGAAGCAAATAAACCAAGCAAACCCAACAAAGTCAGAGTACCTATCAAACTGTGGCTTGTGCCTACCTCAATTTTTTGACAAACCCTTAACATCCAGGCAGCCCTGTGTTACACCAACTCTGCTCCCAATTTCTCTGCTTTGATGAAGTCATCAAAGAACAAATCTTTGAAATGTTCCTGTAAAGGATGTGTTCCAGTGATGTCTCATACTGAATGGGCAGTTCAATCCCTAGAACCGTTTGCCTCCATACAATTATAGCTACCGCCATCTACTTGTTAGTAGCGGTATCTTTATTAACAAAAGAAAAAGTGCCTGCATTCTTGGAACAACATCCACTTCTCATCCTCCTTTTGGTAAAGGCATATTCTAGTCACTAAATCACATTTTAGATATTCCTTCTCTTATCATATTGCTCCAAATGCAGAGATTTGAAAGGCTCATAATGCACAGCTGAAATTAGTTCCAATCAGAATCTGGAGAGTTACTTATCACTTTAACCATCTGTGTTCAGGATCATCAAGAGAGCTGGTCTTAGGAGATATGGCTGGTAAATAATTGGAATATTTTTCTCTCTATATTATTCCCTAGATTTTTTGTGTACCTTAATACATTTTCTTGTATATATTGGTACCTTACTTAAAAGAGTCTGACAGTGGCCAAAAAATTCACTAACCTCTACCAGACCTCTGTAGTTTACAGAAAAATTTTCAAAATATTTATCTCATTTTACCCTCATTAAAACTATGTGGGGTTGATAGGGCATAGCTTGCTTATATCTAGAAAAATTATTAATGAGATAGCTTTCCATGCTTTATTTTCCCCAACCATTGAGGGACAAAAGCTATGGTTGTGACACCATCTTGCCAGCCATAGCTGCCCGAGTCAAGGAGGGACCACTGACCTAGGTAGCATATTACAAGCCCCTCGACAAAGCCTTGTATGCAGGACTCTACCCAAAGGAGAGTAGTTGAAGCTTATTCAATTTCCTTCTAAAGAAGTTAGAATTAGGAAACCAAGACACTAAGCTCTGAGTAGCTAAGCTGAAAGGTCACCTAGACCTGGGACTTCAGGCACCCATTATGGGACAGACGGAATATGGATAAATAGAGGACGGCCATTTGTAAGAAAGGAGAGAAGCAAGAGAGTAGAGAAAGCATGAAGTGGACAACCTCAGTAATAAAGACTCTCCAGTCTCAGTTTCTGTAGGGCCTGGCTGTTTTTGTCTTCTAACTTTGGATTTCCCTGAGACAACTCTTTTACCTGATGATAAACTCTCTTTCCTTGAGCTAGTTCATGTGGATTACAGTTCCTTACAACAAGCAGAGGCTGAATTGGAGCACTCCATTGTACTGAAAGTTTCTTCCCCACTGCTCATAGAATAGAAGCCAAAGTCTTTATCATGATCTGAAAGCACCCTTCTAGCCAGGCTTCCACTGTGACTTCATCTTGTGCCACTCCTCACCCTTTTCACCACACCCCAGCCAGTTTGATCCTTAGTTCCTCCAAAACTCAAGCTCCTTCCCATACCATGGAATTTAAGTTCCATCAAAGACAGGGGCCATGTTGTTGTGTACACTTCTGCATTTCCGGAGCTTAGCATCATGCTCAATACATAGCCGATGCTCAATAAATATTCGTTGAGTAGCTAGTAAAAGTTAGTCAAAAATTCATATCTGTACCTTCTCATACTCTTTCCATCATTCCATATTGCTTGGCCAACTAACAGCTGATTAATTTAAGGTTTTAATTTCTAAATTTTAAAATCTATAGTAATCACAGACATCCATTCACCCACATGTGTTTTGTGAGCCCAAAGAAGAGACAGGAGAACTATGGTTGTCCAGCTGGCACTACCGAGACACGCCACAGAGTTATGCAGAAAACACTTCTGGAATTCAAAACAAGGAACAGAGAAGGGCAGCACTAAATGTATTTAGCAAAATGTGAGTAATAAGTAGCCTCTTTTCTGGAATCTTTGAAAATGTTAAACCACAAAATGCCCAAGTTAGCCACTTTTAGGTAGAAAATACTAAGCAGGGTAATAGAATAGTTTTTATTTGAATCAAAGGCCTGGAGGAACATTTCAGAAATGTTCCCCTGAACGTTAATAACAGTCTAATAACTTGAAATTACACCACATGCTTCCAAAGCTGAAGTCCATTTTTTTCCCTTTTACGTGCAAGAAACATCCTTATTCAAGGAGAAGCTGGCCATGGGGCAAGGTGAAAAAAAAATCCAAAAAAACCCCCCAGGGGTTCTGAAGATTAACTTGCGTCTTGGTGTCTCAAGAACATAAATTGTCCAAGTACTTCAAACCTTTATTTGAATGCCTGCGGCTGTACAGGTGCAAAGTGGACTAAACTGTCTACCAACTGACATCCTCCCAGGTAGCAGGCCATGTCCCCTCCCGGTGGCTTGCTAGACATCCTATTATGCAATACATCCCACTAGCCCAGGCTTTAGCACAGCACCTGTTAAGAGTTTTGCCTAAATTTACCGCCTAGCTGGAGGCTTCCCGAGACCAGGATCTGAGACTCGGTTGTTTTGGAATCCCCAGCATGTAGCCTCAAGCTTGGCACATAGTTGCCTGTACCAAGACCCATGAGATGCAAGCTTAAGAGTTCAGGTTCTAATCCTAGCTTCACAACTTGTTGTATATGTGGCTTTGGCAAAGGTGCTTCACTGCATTGTACCTTGGTTTTCTTTTTTGTAGGAGGACGCACTAGTACCACTTCGTAAGGTCACGGTGAGGATTAAGAGATATAACTCAAGACAAGCACTCCATAGGTGCCAGCTATTATTATTATTATTATTCAATTATTGTTGAAAGAATGAATGAATATCTTGGAGATTTCCCAAGTCCCTGGTTTCTTGCCTTGACCCTATTCTCAGTAGCTGCACTTCACCATAGCTTCCAGTGCTGCTGGAATCCAGGGAGGGAGATCCTCAGCACCACAAATGGGAATCTGGAGGCCATTGATAGGCTTATGGTATGAGTACGAAAGAAAAGCATGGAGAATACTAAGGGGGACAATCTTATCTATTGTCTGCTGAGTAGGCACTGTACTTTGCTCTCCACCCTATAGGATACAAGCATTGCTCTGAGCACTGCTGCCACCAAGGGAGATAGGGACAGGTGAATGGAGAAGAACATGAAAGGACCTGGGGTTTACCTTTCCCACCAATGAGCCAACCAGGAATTATTGAGCACCACCTACGTGTTTGGCCATCTACCAGATGAATGAGACATCAGAGGCAGCCTTCATCCTCATGGAGCTTACGGTCTAGCAGGAAAGGCAAATATTAACTATTGAACAAGTGGTTACAAAAACGTGTGATGATAGAGGAAGTGCTCAGTGCTGTGGAAGAATTTTGCAGTGGGATCTGGCCTAGTCAAGAGTGTCAGGAAGGTTTCTGAAAGGAAGTGATGTTTTACTTCAGACCTAAAGAATAGAAGGATAAGTTAGATGAAGAGTGGTGGGGAGAATCTTCCAGGCAGGGGTAAAAGCAAGTGCAAAGACCCAGAGTGGGGAAAGATGATGTATTAGGAGAACGGAAAGAAGGCTGGTGTGTCTGAAAGGCAGAGACTGAGGGGGAGCCTGGTGAGCGATGAGGCCATGGTGATGGCTGTCCATTCCTCCTGCCCTGACTTCTCCCTTTTTTCATTCTCCTGCCCTCAACGTCTGCTCTGGAAATCCTCAACCTTCTCAACACCAAGAATACCTTTGTTTTCTTTCTGCTTCTGTCATTTTTTTTAAATATTTTGTTTTGACACATCTCATCAAGTACACAGTACTTACTAATAAATGACTTAATTATCCTGTTTTAACTAAAGTCACCTTAGTTACTAGTCATAGTTTCTGATCAGAATGAGATAAACAGTGTTATCACACAAAGCTGATGGAATTCCAGGGAACAACACACAAATGTAAGTCTGTTTGAATAATAACTAGTAATTGCTAACTAACATTGGTTGAATACTTGCTATAGGTCAGGCGCTATGGTAAATACTTTCTACACATTTCATTTTCATTTAATCTTCCTATGACTCTAGGAAATATCCCACTTTCTAAAGGAGGAACCAGATTTGGAGAGTCTCAGTAACTTGTCCAAATTCCCATAGGTAACATGGGGTGAACCTGGGCTGCAAATTCAGGCAGCGTGACTTCTGATTCTACACACTTAATCACTCCATATTCAGTTTCTGGTCTTGTAGATGTGTAAGTCAGTCCACTTGATTTTGAAATAATGTTAAAAATAGCCCCAGCATTGCTCCTCCTACCATCCCCCAACTTGATGCCTTTGAAGAAAAGTCAAGACTTCCTGAGGGCTTTCATAGCCTTAGGCAGTTGTTCTTGCTTCCAAGCCTGGGCTACTCAACTTGATTATAAGATTCACAAAGCAGAGACCAGACTGTGGAACTCGCCTCCACTCCTGGACGCGTGTGGAAGTAACCCTTCAAGTCCTTTAACTGGATTTTTTTTTCTTCTTCTTTTTTTTCTTTTTTTTTTTTTTTTTGAGGAAGATTAGCCCTGAGCTAACTACCGCCAGTCATCCTCTTTTTTGCTGAGGAAGCCTGGCCCTGAGCTAACATCATGCCCGTCTTCCTCTACTTTATACGTGGGACGCCTACCACAGCATGGTGTGCCAAGTGGTGCCATGTCCACAACCGGGATCCGAACCGGCGAACCCTGGGCCGCTGAGAAGCGGAACATGCGAACTTAACCGCTGCGCCACCGGGCCAGCCCCCTTTAACTGGAATTTTTACCTGAAACTTAGAGAAGGATTTCATTATGCTACTAAATCAGTTTGAAAAACTTTACTAGCAGATTGGGGATTCCGTGGTATTTTGTTGAGATAAACTCTCTACATTTTTTTTTTTTTTTGCACATATAGTACGTAAAAATCGACCCCATATAGAGCAGTCATCTGATTACCATGAGATCCATGGGACAGAAAATAAAACACAAAAGTTCTATGCACAGCTCTGACAGTATATTAATGAATCAAGACAAAAATTTCAAATATCTCTAAAAATAATGATAGATGGATTATGTGGTATCGAAATTATGATATTTAAAGTTGATGGGAGAATTCTAGTCCTTCAATTTGACAAGTTTTCCATTCTCAAATGAAAAACAATACATCAAAGAAATTATTTGTACCATGCCCAGACAATTCAATTAATCCCTTTGCTCCTATGGCAACGGGAGACGAAAAAAGCTGAGCCTATGTGGTAAGGTATAAAATAAACTTGCTGAAAGCAATTATTTTGAATTAAAGCTGAATATTAGGTTTACTCCCAAAACAATGATGGATGACGATAATGGTATGATAATGGCTTACACATTACACAGCGTTATGATATTTCTACATGGAACTAAGAGGGATGTCACTTCTTCTTGAACTAAGCTTCCTGTCCATAGTTGGATCTAGATGTTTCTGTTTAATGAAAGTTTTGTGCACACAAACTCCAAACAATTAATTTGATTGGGCGTTGATTATACTGAGTGAATTGATTCCTTCTTTAGAAAGATAGAACTAGCAAGGAGGGTAACTTAGCTCAAGAAAAAAAGGATATTCTATGACAAGGCTTGCCAGCACTGTACATTGAGCCAGTCACTTCATGTGGCAGCATTGCCGAAGGGAAATGAAAGGGAATGAAAGAACTCAAAGAGATAGACTTCCCCAAGCAGCCACCAGGTACGTGGCAGGCTGCAGGATCAGGAAGAAAAACCACACCTTGTCCCTGACTTCAAGGAATTTAGTTTCTATAGGTTATTGGGGCAAAAAAGAAGCTTCCCCTCCTCGCTCAGATTTTTTAAATAAAAAATTTTGATGAAAAGGAATCTCATTTATTCTTGGTGGAAATACAAAATGGCACAGCCAGTTTGGAAGATAGTTTGGCAGTTTCTTATAAAACTAAACATAGTCTTATGATACAATCCAGAAATCGCAGTCCTTGGTATTTACTCAAAGGAGTTGCAAATATCTCCACACAAAAATCTTCACACAGACGTCCACAGCAGCTTTATTCGTAAGTGTCAAAACATGGAAGGAACCTTGAAGTCTTTCAGTAGGTAACTGGCTAAACTGTGGTACATCCATACAATGGAATATTATTCAGTGCTAAAAAGAAATGAGCTATTGGGGCCCACTGGTGGCTTAGAGATTAAGTTTGCGCACTCTGTTTCAGTGGCCCAGGGTTCACAGATTCAGATCCTGGGCGTAAACCTACACACCACTTATCAAGCCATGCTATGCCAGGCATCCCACATATAAAGTAGAGGAAGATGATCACAGATGTTAGCTCAGGGCCAATCTTCCTCAGCAAAAAGAGGATTGGTGGCAGATGTTAGCTCAAGGCTAATCTTCCTCAAAAAAAAAAAAAAGTAAAAAGAAATTAGCTATCTAGCTACAAAAAGACATGGAGGAAACTTAAGTACATATTACTAAGTGAAAGAAACCAACCTGAAGAGGCTATGTACTGTATGATTCCAACTATATAACATTCTGAAAAAGGCAAAACTACAGACAGTAAAAAGATTAGTGGTTGCCAGTAGGTTGGAGGGAGAGAGGAATGAAGAGGTGGAGCACAGGGGATTTTTAGGGAAGCAAAACTGTTCCATATGATACCATGATAATGGACATTAGTCAAAACACAGAGAATGCACAACACCAAGAGTGAACCCAAAGTGGATTTTGGGTGACTATGATGTGCCAATGTATGCTCATCAGTTGTAACAAATGTACCACTCAGGTGTGGGATGTTGATGTTGGGGGAGGCTTTGAGAGGGTGTGGGGAGTGGGTTTATGGGAACTCTGTACTTTCTGCTCAGTTTTTCTGTGAACCTAAAACGCTAAGCAAAATTTTCCAATTTTAAAAAAATTTATTTCAGAACTGGGTCTTCAGAGAAAGAATTTGCCATAAAACAATGAGATAAAATGAAAATTATCACGGAAATGAGTCATAAAGAAGAAAACTAGGAACCCATTTTAGAATTGTAGAAGAGAACTTTTGACTCAAAATCCTAACATGAATGAGCTTGTCTCATTTAAAAGTAGTTTTGCACTTTCAGAACAATGCATCTGCAGAAAAGGCTGGGCTCAAGGTAGCAGGAAATGGGACATGCAGAGAAGAAAAGGGAGGAGGAGGAGGAGGAAAATATCCACGGAAGTTCTATCTATGAGCTGAAGAAATGACTAAACTTAGATTCTCCATTGCTCTTTATTCATTCATTCAGCAAAAGTTTGGGGCTTCTTTATCTCTTCTTTACCTCCAAACCCAGGCTGTGAGTGATGGAACATACCTCGCCTATGCACACTTGCCACAGGCTGTCAGAATGCAGGGCATATAAGAAGCACTCCCATGTTTTTTAACTGATTTATATAAAATTTTATTTCTACTAATTAAAGTTTACCACTTGAAAGTGGCATGCTGCTTTTCCAAACGAAACCCGGGTAACTATTTATCTCAGGAAATCATAAGTGATTTTAATAACGACCTGTGAAATTCCTTTCTCCCTGATCAGATTGCAAACAGTGACAGACGAGGCAATCCCACGATGCTAAAATTTAAAAAAAGAGCTGTTTGTGTTGGTGGCTGTCTGGTGAGATATTTTATGCATAATTAATGCCCAAGGAGTGATTTAAAATTTTTTTTCACATTAATCACTGTGAATGAGAATTTGTTGGTAATTCCATTTGGTTTAGCAAAGTTAAACATCTCTAAACTCATAAGAAATAGCCCTGTTGTCAACACTGGTCAATCAAGAAAAATTTCTATATTTTTAATAAAATAACTAATGTATTTCATACTTAGGGAAGAGAAAGACATAAGAGCTTACACTCCTACTAGTGAAGCAGCAGATATATTTGACTAGAACCATTAAGAGACGGAAAAAACAAACTCCCCCGAAGGAAGACATGACATTACCTTACTTATTCCTGGGAAATCCCTATTCCCTTTTACTTTGCAAACTTCCCCCATTATTTACGTTTTTCCACTCTTCAACTTCTCAATAGTTCACACTTGGATGCTCACAGAGGTCCTCCCTTATAATCTACAACAGCAACAAATATTCATTAAAACATCGTGCAAACATACACACATTTGTATTTAAGCAACTCCAGTGTAAAGAAATGCACTAGAAAAGATTTTAAGTGTTAGTTTCCAACTTAGGAGTGTGGTATGGAAGACAGAATACTGAGTATATGTGCACATTTCACCCACCACTTAAAATTTATATAAACAACAGAAAACATATTTTTAAAAAGAATAAATAAATAAATTTTCTGGTATGGAAAAGACGGTATAGACTTGATTCTCCCTGCTCCTCCCATTTATCATAGTTACTTTTGTGCGTCAGCTTGGCTGGCCATAGAGTGCCCACATTAAACACTATTTCTGGGTGTGTCTATCAGGGTGTTTCTAGATGAGATTAGCAGTTGAATCTGTGGACTCAGTAAAGAAAATTGCCTCCCCAATGTGTGTGGGCATCATCCAATCCACTGAGGGACTGAATAGAACAAAAGGCCAAGGAAGGGAGAATTTGTCTTTTTTCTTGTCTCAGAGCTGGAGCTGGGATAATTCACCTCATTTTCTCCTGCTCTTGTACTGTGATTTATATCGTCAACTCCCCTGATGCCCAGGCCAGGCCTCCCTTGGCAGAGATAGATAGATAGATAGATAGATAGATAGATAGATAGATATCCTATTTTACATATACATATCTCCTACTGATTGTGTTTCTTTGGAGATCCCTGACTAATACACCATTAAATACAACTGTAAACCCTGGAAATAATGCAATAGATAACCAGAGGAAAACTCTAAGAGGTGGGAGGAGGTAGTCAGACTGCTCAGGAGCCCCAGAACTGGAGACACAACACAATGTTGCAGAGTATAGCAAACACCTATCCAGCAGCACACGGTGATCCAGGCCTGGAATCTCCCAACCTCCAACTTCGCATCACAAGGTATCCCAGGTACATTCCTCCTCTGGATCAAAGAGCTCAGCCCAGAAAAGTGCTTTCCATCCCAGAAGGCTGGAGACTCTCTTCTCTCATCTAAAGTTACTAGTGGCCTGGCCAGGGGAAGTGACTGCCATCTCTGCAGGGGGAACTATAAAGGATTCATAGGAATCCCAGTAGCACTAGGCAAACCAAACAAACCAAAACAGCACTATAAAAACTCTCCAAACTAAATCGTCATTGGAACCATAGCTATAAAAGAAGGCTAGGACTTGCAAGCTCCATCTAAATAGGATGACAACCTGTTAAAATAGAAGACTTAGATAGGAGCCAGAATCTTCTGACATAATGTCCAGAATACAATAGAATATCACTTGTCAAGTCAACAACCATAAAAATCACAACATGCCTTAGAAAAGACAATAAACATATGCCACCACAAAGATGAATCAGATGTTGGAATTATCTTACAACCATTTTAAAGCAGCCAGCATAAACACAATTCAACTAGAAAATGCAAATTCCTTTGAAACAAATAAAAAATACAGAAAAACCTCATCAAAGAAAGGAGAAGATATAAAAAAGAATTAAAATTATATAAACATTGTTTCGTGGATCTGTGAGACAGCAATACAAATCCAACATTCATGTCATTGAAATCCCAGAAAGAGAGTAGAACAAGATTAAGGCTGAAAAACCCTTGAAGAATTGATGGCTAAAAATTTCCTAAATTTATTGAGAGACATAAACCTATAGATTCAAGAAGTAAGGGAACACAAAACAGAATAAATACAAAGAAATCCAAGCCCATACACATTATAATTAAACTTCTAAATCTAAACAAAGAAAAAGTCTTGAAACGAGTCAGAAAAAAGTGACACGTTACCTAAAAAGGAAAACCAATTCAAATGACAAGAGATTTCTCATCTGAAACCATGGAAGCCAAAAGGAAGGGCACAAGGTTTTTCCAAATGCTGAAAGAGAACCCCCAAACTTGAATCCTATATCTGATGAAAATACACTTCAAGAATGAATTGGAAATAAAGAGGTCCTAAAACAAAGGGTAAAAAAAAAGAAAATTTTTCACCAGCACACCTACGCTTAAAGAATGGCTAAAGGAAGAAGCTTGAAGAATAAAGGGAGAATAAAGGGAGGAAAAATAACTCCATAAAGGGAGGAAGAATAATGGGATGGGTAAAATAAGGGTAAATAGACCATTCTTCTTACCATGAGATTTTTAAATTTTAAATCACGTATGATAGTTGAAGTAAACATTATAACATCTGATGTGATGCACTATAAACGTGGAGAGAATATTCAAGTAAATTTCATTTAGAAAGTGAGGAGAGTAAAGGGACTTATATATAAATGAGATTCTACACTTTTTTGAAGTGGAAGAACGTGGATACCAGGAGACAGTGATAAGCTATATATATATATGTTGCAATTCCTAGAGTAACAACTAAGGAAATTATACAAAGCAATATACTCTGCAACACTATAAATAAATGAAAATGGAATCCTGCAGAATTTGTAAACAACCAAAGGAAGTCAAGAAAAGATAAACAGAGAAATGAGAAATAAAGCAAGCAAGTAGTAAGACGGCCAACCTAAGCCCCAGCATATTAATAAACAGCTTAAACTTAAATGATGTAAATACACGGATTAAAATACAAAGGTTAACAGAATGGATTAAAAAATACAACACAAGCCATCTATATGCTGTCTACAAGAAGCTTACTTCAAATACAATATCGTTGGGCAACAAGAGTTGAAATGGAAGTCCCACAGGAGTGAGATCAGGAAGCCAGTAAACTACTGTGGGTTATTGCTCCAAAAGGCAGCACCCTAGGATTACGACTCAACCAGAATTAGACATACCATCATAGGAACTGACATCCAGCAACATATCATCACAACAACTGAAATTTGATGAAGATCATCTCAGATAGTGCCCCCAGATAACTGGAGAAGAAAATGTAAATTACCTCTGGAGGAAAGTGAGATTATTGTAAGCCTCAAATATTTCTACAAAATGTGTACAAATGTAATGCCCAGATCTATTTAAAAATTAGAATGAGAATCAAGAGACTTCCATTTCTCACCAAGATGGAGTAACACATACCAGATTTACCATTCTGCCTAAAAAATAATTTTTTTAAACTGGCCAAAATATACAAAACAAGCATTTTTAAGACATTGGATATCAGGCAATTAAGTGCATTCTTCCCTGAGAGACAGGAAACAAGTCAAGTAAGCTTATGATTGCCATAGCTTATTGCTTTAAGAGAGCTCCCAAGTCGCAATTCCAAGAGATGGAGCCTGGGTGGAACCTGCAAACTCTGTGAGTTGAGAGGACAAAACTGAAAGCCCAGAGAAGCCAAGGCAGCTAGAAATCACAGGACAGCACATCAGACAGGAGTGAGCTTCATAGGAGAGAGCAGAGAAAAAATGCTGGAGACATACCTGAAGTTCCCCGAGTGTCTTTAGCTAAATACTAATCAGAGCAAGTGAGAAAACTACCCAAGGCTGGGGAAAGAAGCACCTGAAAGGATTAGAGGGAATAATACCTGGGCTTGCATAGAGCTGGGAATAGTGCCTGTTTGCACCATACTAATTAGAAAACCTATAATTCAGGCAGCATATGGTGGAGGACTCAGAAAAATTTTGCCTCAGTGTTCAGGATGAATTAGCCATCGAAACAACCTTTATTTCTGGTCCTGCTAGCAAAGCTTAAAAAGAAAACCCCAAGGGACCAAACTTTCCATATAAATTAAAGACATCCAAGAACAAAGTATGAGAATATTGATAGGAATAAAAAAATACCCAGCATCAAATAACATAAAATTCACACTATCTAGTGTACCATGCATACAAAGAAGGAAGAAAATATGACCCACAATGAGAAGAAAAACCAATCAATTAAAAACAACCCCAGAACTAACATGTATGTAAAAATTGGCAGGTGAAGTTACTATAGTTATTATAACTGAATTCCATATGTTTAAAAATCTAGAGAAAAGATTTAATATGCTAAATGGAAACATGGATGAAATAAAAAAGACCCCAAATGAACTTCTAACAATAAAAACTACAATGTCTGAGGTGAAAAATACACTGGATGGAATTAATGGCAGATAGACATTGAAAAGAAAAGGTTAATAAACTTGGAGATAGAGCAATAGAGATTATCCACAGTAAAACACACAGAGAAAAAAAGAAACTGAGAAAAAAATGAACAAGAGAATCAGTGAGCAGTGGGACAATTTCAGGCACCTTAATATTCATGCAATTGGAAGCCCCAAAAGGAAAGGGAAGAATTAAAATATTTAAAGAAATATCTGCTGAAAACTTTCTAATTTTGATAAAAGCTAAAACTCATAGATCCAAGAAGTGTAACAAACCCCGATGGTAAGAAATATAAAGAAAAGTATACCAAGGCACAGCATAACCAAATTGCTCAAACCCGGTAATAATCAGAAAAATCTTAAAAGAAGCTAAAGGAAAGAAAGCGCATATTACATAGAGAGGAATGAAGATAATGATGACAGCAGATTTATCATTGGAGAGAATCCAAGACAGAAGACAATGGAATGCCATCTTTAAAGTACTGTAAAAAAAAAACAATTTCTCAATCTAGAATTCTATATCCAGCAAAAAAAGAAATCTTTCAAAAACAAAGGCAAAATAAAGATTTTTTTCAGATGTGCAAAAATTGAAAAAATTACAACCAGCAGATGTACAGCATAAGACATATTCAAGGAAGTCCTTCATCCAGAACAAAAATGATACCAGATGGAAATCTAGGTTAAAACCAAGGATTGAAGAGTACTAGAAGCGGTAACAACATGAGTAAATATAAGAGTTTTTCTTACTATTTAAATTTCCTAAATAGTCTATTTAAAAAAAATAATAACAATATAGCATGGAGTTTGTAACATGTTAGAAGTAAAATATGTGGCAACAGTAGCATATAAATCAGGGAGGTGGAAATGGAAATAGACTTTTAAGATTCTTATATATGAAGTGGTATAATATCACTTGAAGGCAGACTGTGATAAGTTAAAGACGTAGACTGCAAATGCAAAAGCAACCACTAACATAAGAAACTAAACTTACAGTAATAAGCCAATAAAGGAGGTAAAATTGAACCATAAAAAGTACTCAACTCAAAATGGATTAAAGACTTGAATGTAAGACCTAAAACCATGAAACTTCTAGAAGAAAACATAGGCAGTATGCTCTTTGACATCAGTCTTAGCAGCATATTTTCAAGTACCACGTCTGACTGGGCAAGGGAAACAAAAGAAAAAATGAACAAATGGGACAACATCAAAGCAAAAAGCTTCTGCACAGCAAAGGAAACCATCAACAAAACAAAAAGACAACCTAACAATTGGGAGAAGATATTTGCAAACCACATATCAGATAAGGGGTTAATATCCAAAATATACAAAGAACTCATACAGCTCAACAACAAAAAAAACCAACAACTCAATTAAAAAATGAGCAACAGATCTGAACAGAGATTTCTCCAAAGGAGATATACAGATGGCCAACAGGCATATCAAAAGATGCTCAACATCATTAGCTATCAGGGAAATGCAAATCAAAACTACAAAGAGGTATCACCTCACTCCGGTCAGAATGGCTATAATTAACAAGACAGGAAACAACAAATGTTAGAGAGGATGTGGAGAGAAGGGAACCCTCATACACTGCTGGTGGGAATGCAAACTTGTGCAGCCACTATGGAAAGCAGTATGGAGCATCCTCAGAAAATTAAGGATAGATCTACCATATGATCCAACTATTCCACTGCTGGGTATTTATCCAAAGAACTTGAAAACACGAATGTGTAAAGATACCTGCACCCCTATGTTCATCGCAGCATCATTCACAATAGCCAAGACTTGGAAGAAACATAAGTGTCCATCAAGGGATGAACGGATAAAGAAGATGTGGTATATATACATAACAGAATACAACTCAGCTATAAGAAATGATGAAATCTGGCCATTTGTGCAACATGGATGGACCTTGAGGGTATTATGCTAAGTAAAATAAGTCAGAGGGAGAAAGTCAAATACCATATGATCTCACTCATAAGTAAAAGATAAAAACAGTGACAAACAAATACATAGCAACAGCGATTGGATTGGTGGTTACCATAGGGAAAGGGGGGAGGTGAGAGGGCAAAAGGGGTGATTAGGCTCACATGTGTGAGCTATAATTAGTGTTTGGGTGGTGAACATGATGTAATCTACATAAAATTCAAAATATATTGCGATGTACATCTGAAAGCTATATAACGTTATAATCCAATAGTACTAAAATAAAAATAAATACAAAAATAAATACTCAATTGATCCAAAATAAGATAGAAAATGAGAAAAATGCAACAAAGAATGGATGGGACAAATGTAAAATGAATAGTGAAATAGCAGAATTAAAACTAAGCATATCAAAATCACATTACATGGATATAGGGAATGAAAAAAGGAGATAATTCAAGGCTGAATCTTTTTTGGTGACATAAGCAATTGAATGAATGCAGTATCATTCAGTGAGATGGAAAGGCTTATGGGGTAGGGTAGGGTAGTAAGTTTGACAGGAGACAAGAAAAGTTCGACTTGTACATATTAAATAGAAAAATTGAGTAGGCTTGTGCATCTGTAAGTCTTCAGCTCCCAGGGAGATGACTGGATTGGAGACAGAATTTTGAGAGTTAACAGCACATATGGTGTTTAAAGCTGTGAGAGAAGTTGAGATCATCTATGGAGTGGGTATAAGTAGGGAAGATAACCACAGCAAGCCCCTATGTACCACCATTTGGAAGTCTGGTAACCAGCAAAGACTTTGTGTAGCCAGCAAAGTAGACTGAGGAAACACAGGTACGAATGGTATCCTCGTATCTAGGCAAGAACACGTTTCAAGAAGGTGGGAGGGGTCAGCCATGTGAAATGCTGCTGAAATCAAGTAAGATAAAATCAGAGACTTAACTGTTGATTTTGTCAACGTGTAGAAAATGGTTGACCTTGACCTTGAGACATTTCAATGGAGTGGTAGAAATTAAAAGTACTTGGAGTGGGTGTGAAGAAAACGAGAAGAGAGGAATGAGTGATTGAAAGAATGAATAATTGTTCATTTTCTCTGGAATTCCAACTTTAGCATGACATTTTAAAAAGTAGCTACTCAACTCAATTACAAATGAAAATGTGCATTACAAAAAAGTTTCAACACTAAACTTCTACACTCAGAGAGAAAATACTTCAAGTATCCAGTTCACTCTGTTCCTGAATATATTAAAAGTTAACAAAAATATATTTAGCTTAATAAATAAGGCATCATAGCTTTTTCATCTGAGACATTTTTCTGAATCATAGGTACAAATCCACATAAACATAGATCATACACAGAAATAGACTATTTTCTTTCTTTAAAAATTTTTGCTCTCCCCAACCATACAATGCAACTGTAACTAATGGTTATTACAAGTTCATTTCACCAACATTATCTGTTTACACAACCATTCATTGAAACTCTGTAAAACAAAGTATGTCATTGTCCAAAACAGAGCAATAAGCCTGAAATGCTAACACATACACCAGTATAATATAGTAGTCCCCTTTAGCCTTATCCGTGATTTTACTTTTTGTGGTTTTAGTTACCCTCTGTCAACCGTAGTCTGAAAATATTAAATGGAAAATTCCAGAAATAAACAATTCATAAGTTTTAAATGGATCGCCGTTCTGAGTAGCATGATGAAATCTCACATTGTCCAGCTATGTCCCACCTTGGATGTGAGTCATCTCTTTGTCCAGTGCATTCACACTGTGTGTGGTACCCACCCATTAGTCACTCAGTAGCCCTCTCGGTTATCAGATTGACTGTCGTGGTATTGCAGTGCTTGTGTTCAAGTAACCCTTATTTTACTAAATAATGACCCCAAAGCTCAAGAGTAGTGATGCTGGCAATTCACATATGCCAAAGAGAAGCTGTAAAGTGCTTCCTTTAAGTGAGAAGGTAAAAGTTCTCTATGTAAAAAGAAAAAAAATTGTATCCGGAGGTTGCTGAGATCTTTGATAACTTTTGTCACAACATATTATTATAATTGTTCTATTTTATTATTAGTTATTGTTGTTAATCTTTTACTGTGCCTAATTTATAAATTAAATTTTGTCATAGGTATGTATGTATGTATAGGAAAAAACACAGTATACATAGGATTTGACACTACCCAAGTTTTCAGGCATGCACTGGGGGTCTTGGGACACATCCCCCGAGGATAAGCAGGGATGGCTCTACTGCTTTGGTGACTCATGTCCGGTTCACAGTCATAGAATGACATAACACAACAAATGATCTTGAAGACATAGATAAGGCAGGATGAGAGAGTTCAAGGCACAATGAAATCTGGCTGGAATCTAAAATAAAGAGCTAAAACAGTGGTCAGGAACAGAGCAACACACACCAAAAGCACAGAAGCTGCAGCTCTCCCTGAAGAGAGAATTTGCTCTCTAATAAATTAGAATACTACCAGGGCAATAGGGAGGCAGTATTAGGGATGCAAAATTTCAAGCTCCAGATATAGAAACTGTAACTGCAAAAGTCTCCAGGGTATATCCTAAGTCCCAGAGTTGCCTTGAAGAAAAGTATTGATGGTTAGGTTAACTCTCCTGCTAACGTCAAAGAATCTGGACCCTGGGTATACCACAAATACGTGCTAAATTTGCTATGTGCAAGCACTGTGCGTCACTTCATCCATCTTCACAACAGTCTTATGAAGCAAGTACTATTTATCGTTCCCATTCTCTCATTCAAGAAACTGAAGGTCAGAACGTTTATGGGACTTGATCAACATCCCACAGTTAGAGATTAGTCTGTGTTTGATCCCAGGCAGTCAATACTTCCTCTCTGAACCTCGAACTTCCTCTTGACAAATATCCATAGTTATTGGAATTTCCACATATGGCTACCCTGGCTTAGTGGTCCAGAAATTGAGACTTAAATTCCAGCTGAGACTTCCCACTAGTTCTCTGAGTAACTTTGGAAAAGTTATATAGTCTCAGCGAGCCTCAGTTTCCTCACTAGTAAAATGGGTATAATTCTGCCAGACTGTATTGTATGGCAAACAAATGAAATAACAATATGGAGAATTATTACCGTTGTTATTTTGCCTGTCTTCAGCCATCCCTAAAAGTTTTTATTAGATTCTATCTATAAAATGTAGAGCTCAACATGCCGGAATGACCCCCTCGTCCTAGAATCCTGACTGAGTGGGTGAGCCCATTCCATTCTAGCAGGATATACAAGAAAGCAGCTTTTTCCCTCTATTATTTTCTACTATTCTTTTTTTTTTTTTTAACAAGAGAACTATTCCTTTGCAGAAGAATTTGCATACATATAGCCAAATTACACACCATTTCCCACTTTTGACCTGGAACTTACTTCTTTCCCTAAAAATCTATCTCATGAAAATCATACAAAGGAAGAAAAAAACAACATATACAGTAAGGTTTGTTTTTTTTTTTTAAAGAAAAATCCAGACAACAATAACAAAAACCCCCTGGTGCAGCAAAGAACTGAGGATTAAGTAAATTACAAGTTCAAAATGTTGAAATACTATGAAATTTATTAAATGAAAATTGGATTTTAAAAAATTAAAAGGGTTTAATGAAATAATATTAAATGGGAAAAGTAGAATAGGAAATAATATATACACAATGATAATAACTACATGTGGACAAGAATTGACAAAAAATAAAATTTATTGTAGTTTTGGGGATTTCTTTCCCTTATTTAAATACATTCTCTTAAAAATGTTTTATTGAATTTTTAATTTTTAAATTTATTTTTAAATTTATTATTATTTTTAATTATTTATTATCTATTTATTTTTTAACTTATTCAATTTATTGAATTGAATTGAAGAATATTCTAAATTTTTAAAAACAATGAGCAACTAAAACAATAGCCTTTTCATGCCCTCCTCCCAAAAGAAAAAAACAGACCTCACTTCCAACTCTTCCTTTATTTCTGGTCCCTAAATTGGGAAATTGTTGCCTTCTCCTTCTCATAGATCTGCCTTGAGTACAGAGGGTCAGACAGCTCAGTCCATCCTGAAGATACTCAATTTTAGTCAGTTTGCATGACCTGTCTCTGATTCGGTGCTGAAGCCCAATGCTGACCCACCTGACACTGTGTTAGGATACCATCAGCAATTCTTCCAAAACACCTCAGAACAGTGCCCATCTTTCATTCATCTGATGGATATTTATTTAGCCTTTACTATGTGCCAGGTACTGGAGAGTCAATAATGAGCAAAATCTCATTCCCTGTGCTCAGGGAAGTTACTGATGTTGTCCCTTTGCATATTTTTTTAAAAATTTTAAATGAGAAGATATTAAGCAACATTTTTGAAAAAGAGAAAATAAAACTCAGCCACATTCTACCATCTCCTAACATAATGTTCTTTTTGATATGTATCCCTCCTGTCTTTGTCTTCACGCATACATATTTTATAAACTTAAAATTACAGTTTAAGTAGTAAAGTGTGATTTTTGTGTTCTGAATGTTTTCATCAGAATCATAAAGAATTTTCCACAAAGACTTTTCTTGCTTCATCAGAATCAAGAGGACTTTTCTACAGTCTTCATAATGATCATCTCTCAGGGCCGGCCTGGTGGCGAAGCAGTTAATTGCACACGTTCCACTTCTCAGTGGCCCGGGGTCTGCTGGTTCCGATCCCGGGTGCGGACATGGCACCGCTTTGCAAAAGCCATGCTGTGGTAGGTATCTCATGTATAAAATAGAGGAAGATGGGCATGGATGTTAGCTCAAGGCCAGTCTTCCTCAGCAAAAAGAGGAGGATTGGCAGTAGTTAGCTCAGGGCTAATCTTCCTCAAAAAAAAAAAAGAGAAACCGGCAGCCAAGGAAAGATTAAGAGAAGAAAAATGATCATCTCTTGTATTTGCCTCTAGTCAACCATATTTCCCATTTTTGATTTGTCCTTTTCCAATTTCTGAATGCTTAGATCACTTTCAGACTTTTCTTCTATGTTATAATATAGATAATACAAAAAAAGAAATGAATCTGGCTCCTTACAGCCTGGCCCTTGCTGATGGCTGCAGCTGCTTCTCTTGCCTGTCCTGACCTGAAATCAGGTCATGCTAATCCTCGGAGGGTCCCAATTGCCCATGTGTGGTCTATTCTGTTTCCCTTTGCAGATGTTCTTATTCCTGCCCATTGGCATCTAATTTCTCAATCTCCCACCTTCTTTGCCAGGGAAACTCTTCCTCAGCTCTAAGCTTCAACTTAGATATCACTTCCTCCAGGAAACTTTTTTGGAACCCTCAAATTGGAGATTAGGTGCCAGAACTGTCTGCTGTTACTCACCAACTCACCAATCACGGCACTTAGCATGTAATATTCCAAATGCCTAAATGACTCACCTCTATCTCCCGCTGAACTGTAAGTTCTGGGAGAGATAATGTCTTTCTTTGCAGTCACTTCTCCTTCCTTTCTGCTCTCTCCTTTCTTTATAAAGCACTTGGATTTATTTTTTTTATTAAATATTCTATGCATTCAAAATAGAATACGCAATATAGACGTAAACGATAAAACATAATAACAAAACAAGTGCTCATGTACCCACCGCCTAGTTTAGTCTTGCACTTCTGCATTGGTTAGGATCTGTGGCAATATTTTGAATAGAAACAGTGAAATCAAGTATCATTTTCTTGTTCCAGATTTTTAGGGGACTATTTTGAAAGTTTCACCATTAAATATGATGCTTCCAGTAGGTTTTCAGCAGTAACATTTATTAGATTAAGAAATTTTCCTTTTCATTCTAGCTTTTCCTAAGAATTTTTATCATAAATGGATATTGAATTTATCAAACGTTTTTGCTACATCTACTCAGATGAGTCTGTGGGCTTTCTCGTTTAATCTGGTAATTTGGCAATTTACATTTTAATAGATTCTCTAATATTAAAATAACCTTGTATTTCTAGGATTTGACCAATGTGACTAGCATTTACTATTTTTTTAATACATTGTTGGATTCAGGGTCCTAATATTTTGTTTAGAATATTTCATGCATGTTCATGAGTGAGATGAGCCTATAATTTTCCTTTCCTTTCCTATTATCCTTGTCTGGTTTTGGTATTGAGGTCATATTCACCTCACAGGAAAGGGAAAAAACCCTCCCTAATGCATTCTATTCTTTGGAAGAATTTAGGTAAGATTGATTTAACAATCCTTCAAATGCTTCATAGAACTCATCTGCAAAAGCATTTGGGACTGATATTTTCTTTGAGAGAAGACTCAATTACTGATTCAACGGTAAGGTATTTTTCTAGGTATTTTGTTCATTCCATTTAAGTTTTCAAATTTATCAGCATACAATTGTTCATATCATCTTTTTAAATCACTGCTCTTTCTATAGCTATGTCTTCATTTTCGTTCCTAACCGTGTTTGTGTCTTTTCTCTTTTTATCTTGGTCAGTCTTGTTAGAACAGTGTTGATTTCATTAATCTTAAATTTTAAAAATGACTATTGGCTTTATTAATTCTATTTATACTCTATTTTACATTTGTTCTTTGTTTTTCTTTTTTACTTTTGTAGTCTTATTTTGTTCTTCTTTTTCTCATTTTGTAAGCAGGGTCCTTAGCTCATTCATTGCTGGCCTTTTAAAATTTCTAACATAAGCACTTCCTCCAGAAGTCTTTCTGAACCCTCAAATTGAGTTTGACATCATTCAGGTTCCTATTTCCAGATTGATTGCTCTTTGTCCCATGAGTCTTTATAGAGCTTGTTTTTAAAAAATTTCTAAGTGATGCTGCTTTAATTTTGGTTTTGGTATTGTTAATCTACAAATGAATTTTATTGTATTCAGAATACAAGGTCTCTTTGACATCCAATGTTTTGAATTTGTTGTTAATTTTTACAAACCTTTCCTGTGTGCTCAAAACAACACTGTATTCTGATTGTTGGAGATATAGTCCAAATGCCCATCAGACGAAACTCAGTAACTGCAGAGTTCGAATCTTCCATATCCTTCCTAATTTTTTGTACTTGATTTTAACTACCGAGAGACAGATAGTATTAAAATCTCTCATTTCTCTTTGGAGTTATAGTACTTTTTGCTTTATATATTTTGAAGGTATGTAGTTAGCTTGCATTCCTGGTAAACTGACATTTTTCTTATTATATATATAGTGACTTTTTATCTGTAGTAATGCTTTTTGCCTTAAAGTCTGTTTTGTCTGTAGGTAACAGACACCAGTAACATTTCAGTAGTATTTGTCTGTTCTCTCTCTTTACATTCAACCCTTCTCTGTCCTTGATTATGGTTAAATACGTTATGTTTAATGTGTGTCCCTTGTAAACAATATGTAATTGATGTACTTTTTTAATCTTCTCCGTGTTCTTACTAAGGAGTTCAATTTATATTCACTTCTTATAGTTAGTCTTACATTTAGAGTTTTTTTTGTGATCTTATTCTGTTATCTGCCCTGCTCTTATGCAATTTTATTCTTTTCTTTTTTTGGTTTCGTTTGCTGTATTTGTGTATTTATTTGTTTTTTCTTTGAGAGATTTCATGAAAATGAAAATCTAATAAAAATGATCATTATGATCAAATTTTTTAGAACACTTAAATCCCATCGTCTGTCACACAAACCCCACTCTCCTGCTAATATGGCTCATGATAGAAACCATATCTTGCTTTACTTAACTCACAATATTTAACATTAGAATTACTAAATTTAATCATTAATATTTTCTTAATCTATTCAAATGTTTATTCTATACTTTAGTCAACACGCCTTCTATCTCAGACCTTGCATCTGGATCGTTTCCTTCTTTCTAAAGTACAAGTACTAGAACTTCCTTTCGGCAAAGGTCTGTTGTTAGTAAACTCCCTCAGTTTTAGTTTTTCTAAAAATGCTTGATTTCATTATTGTTTTCGAAAGCATAGAATTCTAAACCATTACTTTTTTCTTCAATGTTTGAAGTTAGTTGTCAGTTTGATAGTCATTTCTGTAATCTTTCTTTTTCTTGGCTACTTTTATAAAGTTTTTGTAATGAAATTGCAAAAACTTCAAAGGTGATGTGCTTACATGTGGACATACTTTTAATTATTCTGCCTTGCAATCCATTGGGCTTCCTGAATCTGAGTATTTATGTCTTTAAATAATGCGGGAAAATTCTTAGCCATTATGTCTTCAAATATTGCATTTTTATTCTCTCTATAATCTCCTTCTAGAATTGTTAGTGAAGAATGTATGTTGAGCTTACTCCCTCTACTCTCCTTATTTCTTAATCTCTTTTTCTTAATTTATGTCTCTTTGTCTCTCTCTTCTAGTCTATATGATTTTTTGGTATATTTTTGCAGTGGATTAATTTTCTTTTCAGCTTTGTATAACCTGATGTTTAACCATTACACTTTAGTTTTCATATATTTATTTTTAGAAGTTCAATTTAGTTCATTTCTTTTTCTTTTTGCTGAGGAAGATTCACCCTGAGCTAACATGTGTTCCCAATCTTCCTCAATTTGCTTGAGGAAGATTTACCCTGAGCTAACATCTGTGCCAATCTTTCTCTATTTTGTAGTTGGGTTGCGGCCACAACATGGCTGCCAGTGAGTGTTGTAGGTCTGTGCCCAGGAGCTGAACGCAGGCCACCAAAGTAGAGTGTGCCGAACTTAACCACTAGGCCATGGGGCCAGCCTCACTATTTAGTTCTTTTTTTCCCCCAGTCTTTCTGATCATTTTTAAATGATTTCTAGTTCTTACTCATGTTTTTTAATTGGCTCTGTTATGTTTTTTTAAATGTAGGTTAAACACATTTAGTTTGTGTTCTGTGGCAGATAATTAAATTTTTATTGGTCTGATTCTAGTTTTCTTTTTTTTCTGTTGCCTTTCATTCATGGTACGCTGTTTCCTTTTGTGTGGGATATATTATTATTGTTAGTTTATATTCTCGGAACTTTACTTACAGGAATTCTTTAAGACTCTCATGGATTCTAAGTTCCTCTAGAGAATACCTGCAGTTATTTCTACCAGATACCTGGGGACAGCTTATCCTGGTCCATTTTAAAGTAAAAGTCTCAGGTTATGGCTTTTCAGGCCCCAAATGGGTGAATTCAGTCCCCACTCCCTCATGAGGACTGACCACAGACCACAGATTCTCAACGGAAAATTTTTCTCCACCTTCAATCAAAGCCGATGCTGAGACTGAAAATGTTCTCTCCTTTCTGCCTCTGTGGAGTATGTTTTTCAAACTGGGTTTTTCTAAGCATTCTTTGTTCTTTCATACTTTCTCTGTGGAGGAGGGTATACAACCTGACTCCATTCTCTTCAGTGGGACGACTTCCATCACCTGTCGCTTGCTAATGAGATTGTTAAAACCAAAAATATAAACCAATCACATCAATTGGTACACACCCCCGGTCAGCCCGCAGCTTCACTCGTTTCTCACCTCTACTGAGAAATGGTCCCGTTCCTTTCCTGACTTTTCTGCCAAGCTCTCTCACTTATTTAAATGGTCTTTTAAAAATTTCATTTTAGGTGGCATTTTTAGTTTCTTTTTAAAAGGAGAGCTCCTGGTTCTCTATAACTGTCACATTTCCAGAATGGAAGGCAGTTGCATCAACTTTCTTGTTTACTATTTAATTCTAGTATCTTGTACAGTGCCTGGCATGGAGTAGGTGGTATATAAAAATTTACAGAATCAATAAATTAATTAAAATGTATGATATTGTGTATGCAAGTTTTTACTTCTGGATCATTTCTTCAGGATAAATTGGATTGTTTGGTTCAAAGTATGAAAATTCAATGTCTCTTATTATGGATACTGCAATATTACTTTCCAGAAAAGATGCACAACACACATAGTAGGTTAACAGGTTTGTGCACATATTAGGCATGCTGTACATTTTTGCAAATAATTACTAATTTGTTTCTTTTCACCTCTAAGGCACATATACAGCATCATTCAGCCTTGTTTATGGAATGTGTGCTTCCTAATGACTTCTAAAGAACTGAACAGAACGCTCTGGAGGCCAAAAAGTTTGCTTTGCTGCCAATCTGAATATTACAGGATACACAACATTCATTTGGCCCTTATTTTGTGATGCAAGAGTTTCAAAGACAGGTTAATTAGTATGAATAAAGCATATTTTCCCTCGTGAGACATGACTTCATTGCCTAGCTAAGGTCACATCCTATTCTCAATTTCTCTTCTACCCAAATCTACACTTACAGAATTTAGATACAGAAAAGCACAATCCCCCTAATGTTTGTCGTAACAATTTTGACCATGAAAGGTTAAGTACCTCCAAGGGAAACTTGAATTTGTGTGACTAGAATTTACATACACAATAAACCAAGATCGCTATTCTTACCTGCACTAATGGGCTGATATTTTCCCAAAGAAGAAATACTCTCCTGTGTATTAATTAGCTTCGGTACTGGCTGATATAGACAAAAATGTCTCCAGGGCCTGATGTGTTCTTTATTATACAACTAGAGTCTGGAAAAATCAATTTCAGGATAACCAAACTCTGGGAATATCTTCCCTGGGGTTTTAGAAAGATTTAACCCGTCTTTGAGAAAGAAAATGATTCTGGCGTCTGTGTGCGCGCACACGCACGTGCGTGCGCCCCCACGCGCACATGCGCAGAGCACATGATGCAAGAAGAGGCGCTCAGTGCGTGTTTGCTGAATAGAGTGAAAATATATGAACATATAGACTCTCAAAGTGTTCTTTTTTCTGCTTGGCGTAGAGGAGTCTGATGGCTCGGAGGCCATGCCATCTCCCTCGAAGTTCCAGGTTTCTTGAGAGGAGAAACTCCTGCAGCTGAGATCGTCCTCCTTCCCTCACTGCTTTGATGATCCACCAGACCAGACAGTTTAGAGTGCCCTCCTGTTTTTAGCATGTCCTCATGTTCAATTCTCATCCAAGAGTCTGTACCCAAGCTCAATATTCAGTTTTATGACTCCTGTGCAGGCTTGGGTCATTAATCCTAGACAGAGCTTGAATCTGAATCCGGTTTCAAGTGGTTGTTGATAAAACATTTGTCAAAGGCTAGTGTATTAGTCAGGACAATTGTTACCAGCTTTTGAAACAATCTCAGCGGCTTAACGAAGAAAACCTGTCATAATTCCACTCAAATCAGGCAACTCTCCTTGGCAGCTCTCCCCTGAAAAATCAGTAGGAAACTAAGTGCCCCACTCTTGTGGCTCTGCCATCCACTTAGGACTTCCTCAAAGTCCTTGATTGGATTTTCTGTATTCAGCCAATAAGCAAGAAAAAAAGAGAATGAGAAGGATCTTGAAGGTGGTTTTACAGACAGGCCTGGGAATGAGCTACATTCATTACATCTGCTCACATTCTGTTGGCCAGGAGGAGTCACATGGCCTCAACCAAAATTCAAAATAGGCCAAGATATGTGTATAGGAGGAGAAAATGATATTGGAGAACATCTAGTTCCTCTCTGACATAGCTAATTCTTATTTCAAGGATACTCTTTAAAACAGATATGGGCCTAATATAAAAATCCAAGACCATAAAGAAGCTAAAGTGGAGAGTTGTTATCTATACTATTATAATTGGACATTATATTTTAATATTGAAAACAATAGAATTAACTGAAATTATCAGCATTCCATTATCTCCAAAATAAATTCAATAATGTGTAAGAGGAGAAAATACATCACAACATTCAAAAACTCTAAGATTATTAGGAATAAATCTAATAAAAAATTAGAAACTTTATGGAGAAATTTATTGAACTTTATTAGACGCCAGGAAAAAAAATAGTGGGAGATGGATTCTGTTACTAGAGATGAAGACTTTATGTACTAAACATGTCCTTTAATCTTCAATTAATACTTCAAGTCAGTGCAATAAAAATGTGACAGGCATATTATAAACTTCAAATGAATAGAGGAATAAATTAGCTAAAACAATTTTGTAAAAGAATGACAAGGAAAATTTTGCCCTTCCAGATTTCAAGTCTCGTTATGATGCCATAGTAATTAAAAATGTGTGAAGCTGATGCAAAAATAGACAATAGATAAATGGAATAGAACAAAGAACTCAAGAACAAACTTATATGTATATAAGATCTAGTGTATAATAGAGGGGATATTACAAATTAATGAGGAATGGATAGACTATTCAATGGATTTCTACTAGAAAAAAAAATAAATCCCACATTATAGCAAACACAAAAAGTAATTTAAAGATACATTTAAAAAAAAACACAAAAAAGAATTCTTGAAAATTCTTAGAGTGGACAATATAGACTATATAATTTCTGGCAGTTACAAATTTCTTAAAACACTTCAAGCATTTACCAGAAAAGAAAACGTATATAAAAGTGATTACATCAAAATTAAAATTCTCCATATGAAAAAGTATACATTTAATCAGGTTACATGCCAAGCAACAGAGCAGTAGAAAAATTTGCAATATATATAAGAATAAAAAAATGCTCAGAATAGCTAAGGAGATCTTAGAAGTTAATAAAAATAAAATTAAATAACTCACAATAAATATGAGTGAGAAATATGTACAAGCAATTCACAGAAAGGAATAAGGAAAGGAAAGGAAATATGAGCATCCGACAATTGTATGAAATGGTGTTAACTTCACCAACAACCAGGGAAATACAAATTAGAAGAATAATGATGTAGTATTTTTCATTCATCAGAATGTCAATATCCAAGTCTAACAGTGGTAAATGTGGAAGTGGATGTGAGTAATAGTTTTCTGATATGCGACTAATTGAAGGTCAAATTGGTAGTTTCACTGGAGCTCAACTTGACGATATCTATGAAATTGAAAATGTAATACCTTATGGCCCAATATTCAGTTTTAGATATATATTCGACAAAAAGATTTGATTATGATTATAGGGAAAATATCAATGGACATTCATTGCAATGTTGTTAGTAACTGTAAACAAATTGAATACCCTAATATTTACATATAATGGAAAGGTTGAATGAAATAATATATTATTCGTAAAATAGAAAACTATATACTGTCAAAGTGATCTAGATCTGCACAAATTTCAATGGATAGATGTTAAAAACATAACAGTGGATGAACCAAGAACCAGAATGAGATGTACAGGGTGATACCATTTATGTAAATTTAAAAAGTACTAAAAATACCATATATATTTTATGGGTTTATAGAAATGTATGCCGAATTATTTTTAAAATGTAAT
Source organism: Equus quagga (assembly GCF_021613505.1). Classification (NCBI taxonomy): domain Eukaryota; kingdom Metazoa; phylum Chordata; class Mammalia; order Perissodactyla; family Equidae; genus Equus; species Equus quagga. Next base: position 165,276,167 of record NC_060268.1, read on the forward strand.
AAATGAATATATATTAAACTCACTATAGTTATTGCCTCTGGAGTAAAAAGAAGAGGAATAGAATTGAAAGTGGTAAGTGAAAGAGCCTTAAACATTTTAAATGTAAATTTTTCAATGAACAAAATGTGATTATAATAATATGTCTCTTCAATAGAATGATTCTTGAGCAAAGAATATGCTATCTATTAATATGCATATATGTTAAGAATACTAAGTTCTCCTTTAAAAAGGGGGAAAAAATGAAGAAAGACAAGTTCCAGCAGATGTTAAAAAGTATTTCAAACTTATAATAATTAAAACATGTTATATTAGCACAAAAATAGACTGATAAAATTAGTGAAACAAAAGAGATAGTCCAGGAAAAGTTTTTACAATATGTCAGGATTTACTAAATTATGAAGACAGCATCAAAAGTCAATGGAGAAAAGAGATATCATTCAGTAAATAATGTGGTGATATGAGTTAACAAATTTTCCCAAAGTTGGATCTTTATACCAAACAAGAAAAGTCTTTCTATATGAATTAATGAAAACATATTACATATGGAAAAAAATATACAGAAATCAAATCTAATTTTGAGGTATGGATAAATTTTCTCAGCATAAAAATAAGTAAAAGAAAAATCACAAAGAAATGAGAGAATAGAGTGGATCACTTAAAGAGTAAAAACTTTCTGTGCCTCAGAAAATCTCATAAAAAATATTTAAAAGGAAATATTTGCATTGTATAGCATACTTGTTTAAAAACTTCAATACAGAAAAAGAACTTACAAATTAATAAGAAAAATATAAACACCTAAGTATAAAATGAACAGAAGATATAATTTATAAAAGAGAAAAGAATGGCCAATACACATATAAAAAGTATTTAAACTCATTAGTAACTAAAAATACTAATTTAATAATTAGAGACATTTTAGCCTTTCAAATTTTTTAATTAAAACATTCATCTTGTTAGGAGTGCAGATAACTGTATGCACACACTTGTTCTGTGGGTAGGAAAAGGTGAAGACTTTCTGAAAGTTTATTTGTCAAGAAGGAGCAAAAAGATTATCCCATACACTTTTAACCCAATAATTCCAATCTAGAATTTTACCTTAAGAAACGAATTATGTGCACAAAATGGTGCTTTTTAAACTATCAAGAGGATGAGTAGAAGAAATAAAGGAAAAAGGAGTAAGAAGAGAGGAAGAAAGAGAATAGGAAGAAGCACTGTAATTGATAAAAAAAAGAAATGGCTAAATAAGTTGTGATAAACTACTTTAAATATTTTAATTAATACTTATTGACATGAAAAAGTACTCATGAGAAACATCGTAAGCTGACTTAGAAAGAATCTTCCCTACTTCTGCTTCTAGCCATGATGGAGTAACAGACACACCCAACAACTACAGAATACACATTCTTTTCAAACACACATGGAACATTCAAACCATGACAGACCATATCCTGTGCCATAAATAAACGTCGATAATTTCAAAAGATTGACATCTTAGAGAATATATTCTCTAACCACAACAGAATTAAATTAGAAATGAATAACAACAAGATATCTAGAAAATCCTCAAATGTTTAAAAATTAAGTAGCATCCTTCTAAGTAACACATAGGACAATGAAGAAATAATAAGAGAAATTAGAAAATATTTCCAACTGAATGATAATGAAACATCACGGCATGCACAGCATTGTACAATGCTTAGAGGGAAATTTATAGCTTTAAATGTCTATATTAGAAGAGAAGAAAGGCTTAAAAATCAATTATCTAAGTTTCTTCCTCAAGAAGCTACAACAAATAGAGAAACCTACAATAAGTAAGAGGAAAGAAAAAATAAAGATAAGAGCAGAAATCAATAAAATAGAGAAAACTAGAGGAAATTAACAAAGACAAATTTTCTTTCTTGACAATACTTTAAAAATTGAGGAACCTGTAGCAAGAATAATAAAAAAAAGAGTAAAAAACACAAATTGCCAATATCAGAAATAAAAATAGGGATATCACTACAGATCCTACAGATATTAAAAGACAGTAATGGGAAATTATGAGCATCTATACCAATAAATTCAACAACTTCAATGAAATGAAGAAAAATGCTTGGCAGACACAACTTATAAAATGACTGAAGAAAAAAATAAAATTCTGACTAGCCCTATATCTATTAAAGAATTTGAATCTGTAATTAAAGAACTTCCCATAAGAAAAGAATCTTCTGAACACTAGGAAGTCCTAGCTGCAGCAAAACAGAATAATGGTTGGATATGTAGCCAAGCTTGCAATCAAGAGGAAGAGATTCTTAAGGTGCTAAAAATGAAGAGGAAATTCAGAGTGTCAACAGGTACTGAAGCCAGGCTTTATGGGATCTAGGTCTTTATGAGACTTTATCAGGGTTTATCAGATTAGGTCTTAACCCTGTGGATTAGGTACTGAATTTGGAAAGGAAGTATGAGAAACAGACTTGGAGGACTCCTAAGGCATGGAGTCTTGAAGAGCTATCCTATTGCTATTCTTGAAACAAGAATTAGAAATAGCTCACCTGCTGGCCCAGAAGGGAATAAACAACAGTGTAGCCAACCTGGGGCCACATTCCTAATTTTTTTTTTCATGTCCCTTCTATTGTCTCTCTTGCCCTGATTCTTTACTTACTGCCATTTTTAATGAAGATATATGGTGAAGTATTAAGGCAAATCATTTAAAATACCTGCACCCTCCCCATCCCCCTGAAAAGAAAACCTGCTAGAAGTCTTTTAGAGCTTTGGGGAAGTTGCTGTGAACTCACCAAGGAATAATAAAACTCGTTTTTGTATCCGTATCACAACATTCACCCAAGGATTGAGAGGTAAGCATTATATTTCTAAAAGATCTGGTAAATCCCTCCTCTCTTCTCAAACCTAAAAGTAACTCTCTCTCAATGTCTCTCTTTCTCTCTCACACAGACGCACGCACACAGATCTGGAGAAGCAAATGGGTATTTTTGATGGTTTCAAGGCCACAGAAGGGGGGAGGTTGGAATGAGGTGCCTTGAGTCAGGCAGGGAAGAGAGACTAGAAAAGGAATGGCAGTTTGAGTATTTCTGAGAATGGCAGAGACCCAGGGCCAAGCAGCAGTTTCCCAAATGGAGCATAAACGTAGGATGTCTTTGGATGATGGACTTTAAATGCCAAGCCTTGAAAGCAACAGCAAGAGAGAGTCACTGTGGCGAGAACCTCACAACAGGCGTGTGGCCTAATGGGGTCACCTGACTGTACTGCATTGATGTTCATTGTAAAGTGAGGCCCAGGCCCATCATCTGGGCACCATGTAAGCCCCTCAGAATTGTCATGGATCCAACAAATTGACAACAAACTTCCCAATACACAACACAGCCCCAAAACACAGCAGAGGTAGAAACTCTTGCATGCTCTCTTGGATGGGAGCCCAGGTTAGGTTTTATTTCACTAAGAAAAATAAAGTAAGGTGATGTTTCTTAAATTCAAATGTTGTGGGGGAAACTCCATATCCACTACATCGACAAATGATACATCAAACCTATATGGAACGGTAGAAGTCACCAATGTCCCTCTGCTCTCTATCTTTTTACCCTTTAAGGAAACCTGGAAACATCTGAAAGAACGATCTTGAGCATCCACATCCCAGAAGAGTGATTGTCATCTCCTGAGAGGGCAGCATTCAAGATATTGAGGCAACTTCCCCGGCTGTGATGCAGTGGGTTCCTGCCGACTTTTGCTTCCTACCTTCCCAAGGGAAATAATTCCAAATCTTCGTTAAAGGAAGTGAAAGAGACAGAAGAGGCTGAATGTTGATCTAAACAGAACTCTGGCCTCAAGTTCCTCTCCTGAGAATGGAGTACAGACAGGGAAACAGAGAGGAATGAGTCCAGCTTGGGAAAGGAGCTCCTAACACATCCTGGGGAGGGGCCTTCTTCTGGCCTCTTCAGAACTCTGACACATGAGGGTCATGACTACAGAAACCAGCAACAATGGGAAAATGAAGCAATTATCTAGATGACTCAAGTAAACAACCCCAAATCAAACCAAACTAAGGGGTGAAACACACCTACATCATTTTTCATAACCAATTGAGATTTGTCAAGTAAATGTGAGCCTTGTAGTCAAGATCTTTTGGATAATTGTCCTGATTCTTCACTCTACATGCATATGCACAACCTGAGAAGCCCCAGCTATGCACCGCCTTCCCACACATGGGCTCCCTAAAGAGGGTAAAATCATTTATGTTGCCTGCCTCTGCATCATTAAACATCCAGAAAGTACAGGAAATTGGGACTTTATTCCTCTTAACAGCAGTGTTTGGGGAACGTGGGTGTAAGCAGATTGATCTTCTAAAAGTGCAGTTTGGGTTGCCTCATTCCTTGCTCAGAAAACTTCCGCCTCCCTGTTATCTCATAAATCCTGTCCCTACTTCTTCACCAGCCATCCAAGGCTCACCTTTTGTACCTCTTTTCTTACCACTCTCCAAAATGTTCTCTGGCCTCCAATAAAGCCAGCCCACCTTCAGCCACCACACTTGGCCTATCCACACCTTTGTTTGTGCTGTTCTGGCTCCTAAAATCCCCTTTCCCAAACTTGTTTTTACCCTGATCATGCCTGTTGAAAATAATTTTTCCTTCTTTTGATCCCCTAAATATTTTGCCTTTGTGCTCTTGATATTTGGCAATTTTTATTTGCATTAGGTATTAGTAACTATTAGAGCATGCATTTTAGCTCCTCTACTAGATTTTTAAGCCCCCTCGGGGCTCTCCTAATAATCCTAAAATGATATAAACTGTCTAGCATCCTGCTTTTTCTGGGTTGTACAGCTTCAGGCAAGCTGCCTGTTCCTAAAAATTCTCTTTTCTCTAAGATGGGTCCCCAGTAGCCGTGCAGGTGATTTATGACATTTTCTGGCCATAATTAATTAGTTTTTGTGGTTGATACATAAACCATGTATTCAATCTTGTGTACTTAGAATTTTTAACCAGAGACATAGGAATTAGAGACTGGGGGTGACTAAGTCATATTCATGATGATTCTCTAAAGAGAAGGTCTGTAAACTTTTGCACAAGAAGTTGCCAAAGCTATCCTGATTTGGGCCCATTCTGATAATTCATTGTCCCTCTCTTCTTTGAACACTATAAGACACCCTCATATCCTTCCAAAAATTTTCCTTTGTTGCTTAAGCTACTATGGGGGACTGGTCTTGGCCATGACAAGATATGTCTCTTTGGCATGAGGATTATTTGAGCATGATTGCTTTTGATAAACTGGGACAGGGAAGGAGGCTCTGAGGGGTGGAACTTGTTTGCCCTTTGTTAGGAGATATTTACATTTGTAAGGGAAATCTCTATCTGTACAGGTGCCTCCCTCTCTGTACCAGGAAGAAAGGGGATGACCTTCTCTCTAGAAACTCTTAATCAATGCCAAAGGCAAGGACTTAAATCTGCATAATAATCTTATTCCTGTTTCTGGTAACCTCCTGTAACTGACTCCCCCTACCCCCAACCTCCTCCTTTGTCATTAGCTGAGATGATACTTAAGGTGGGGGCTTCAGCCATTTTGGGGAGTTGCTCAGCTTGCCTGACCTCTCCCATGTATACATGTTATAAAGCTTTGTTTAATTTTCTCCTGCTGTTCTGTCTCATGTGAATTTAATTCATTCTCCAGCCAGACGAACCCAGAGAGGGTAGAGGAAATGTCTTCCTCCCCTACACTAGCTCAAATTGGTTTCTTTTGCTTACATCAACAACAAAAATCACTAGTACATTTATCTATTAGATTTTCAAAATCTGTTGAGTAACGAATTGCAGGATTGAGTAGAGTAGAGGTTAGTGGTACTGGTGAAAGAATAAGAAAATATGTGAAGAAATGTGAAAATATTTAAATTTTGGAGTGGAGGAGATAAAGGCATTTTGGTCTTTGGATATGTTTTTGGGGTCTCTCACTAATCCAAATGTGAACCACAATATATTTAAATTCATTATTAATAGTATTTGGTCCTTTTAAATCTGATTTTTTAAAAGATATTTCTGCAATATCAACTGTCACTTCAGTTTACTATTTGAGGACCTGAAATGTGGAAGGCAGTGTATTAGATTCTGGAGGGATTACAAAGATGGAAGAGGTAGACCTCACTTATAAGCAACTTACAGTCTGTTCTGGGAGACTGAAAGATACACAAATAATTATGATAAAATCACTTCTCCTGTCTTAGATCCAGAAGCAGAGCCTGAGACAGGATTTGGGCACGTCATTCATTGATGGAGTGCTCCTAAGGAAAAACCTTTGGAGAGAAGGAGAAGAAGATAAAGACACAGAAGTAACCAAGCAAGGCTTGGGTCTCAGGTGAAGACTGGTCCTGACATGATCCACTGGAAGCCAGGGATGGTGTTGGCAGGCTGTGGAGCATAACTGCCACCACAAATGTGTTCCCTCTAGAGGCAAGGGGGCTGCCTTTTTAATTCCTTTATCAGTCGCTCATTGGCTGTGGGTGGCCCTAGGCTGGAGGTGGGTCTCCTTTCCCTATCAGAGGACAATTCTCTGGAGAAGATGGACAGTTATGAGCCCTTAGCTGATAATACTCAGAGCAGCTGGGGGATGGGTACAGTGACTCACTTAAAAGGAGCAAAGGGAACCTGGGCTGGGGAGCATCAGTATCTTATTGCCTCTCACTTAGCATTCACTTGATGGTTTTGGAATAAGGAACAAGGTCTCCTATGGAACATCTACAGCACGAAAGCTTGCAAGGAGAGGTAACTGTATGAACAACAGCATATTGGACAATAATGTAATTTTTTTCCCGGTTATAGACTGTATCAGTACATAAAACCTCTGTGAACTCATGAGATCCATGGGTATTTGGTATCGAGGTTGAGTAAGGCGTGTCTTGCTGCAAACACAAAGAGGCTGAAAGATGAGTTCAGCTAAACACTGTGGTCACAGTGGTGCGAATGGCAAAGAGAAGATCTATTTGGACCCCAGCAGCTGGAATGTCTTATGCCATATGGCCTAAAAATGCAAGACTTCTACTTTGGGTCAAAGATTTTACATGTCTTACTTTGCATTAGGCTGTTAATCTGTAGCTATCTGGTCTTTTCAGAAGGATGTCAGATACAATCTCAAATCAAATCAAATCATCAGAGTTGAAATTTGCCTCCTTTGTCACTTTGCCCCCTAATATTTCTTTTTCTTATTTTGTTTCTTTCCCCTCTTCCTCCAGAATCACCCTGTAGGAGTCTTGATATACACAAGTGTCTCTTAATTGTCTTTTTAAATTCAAAAGCCACTCAGCTTTCCCAATTACCACAGTCTCTCAAGGTTGATGTTTCCTTCTCCCTGTCCCCTGCAGTGGTCTCCATCTCCCCATCTGACGTAAAACTGAGGCCAAATCATTTTTCTGGTTTTCCATTTGGCAATCGTCATACATTCCCACAATGGTTTATTAAGCACTTCTATGGCCTCAAGGAACTCTCGTTATTCATCTGCAATAAGCCCATTACTGAGAGATACTGAAGATAGAATAATTTATAGACTACCAATTGGAATAATATCTGCTTTATGAATTATAAGTTCCATCGCTTAATGACTTTGGCTTGATCCGGCTAAGTCAGCTTATGAACTTAACTTGCACCTAAGCCAGCATGAGGAATTAGACAGCTTTTGGAAAATTCCACCTGGTGAAAATGAACTTGTGATTTGAAATCAACAAATATTTTCAGACATGGAGTTGGTAGACTGGTGAGGGAAAATGAGAAGCCAATGATTGCCCCTTCAGCTGTGTAATAAAAACAGATAGGTGGACATCTATGTTTAACTTCTCCAAGCTAGTTGATAATGACCTGTTTCTTAAGAATTCTTTTTCTAGGACTCTTCTCTAATCTAAAAACTCTGGGACATACTCCTATACTCTGCTTAGATATTTCTTTAGAGAAGTTGCTTCTTTTGATCTGGGTAACATTACAAAACTAAGCATTCTCACACACACTGGTGGGATTGAAAATTACACAATTTGGAAAGCAGTTTGGCCAACTTTAGAATTCATCATGCCCCTTGATCAAGAGCTTGAGCACTTCCAGGAGTATAACCTGAAAAAATAATCAGAAATACAAGTAAAGATTTATTTCCAAAGATATTTATGGCAAAGTTACTTTTAATAGTAGGGAAAAAAAGAGGACATGTCCAACCATGGGAGACTAGTTAAAAAGACACATGACCCGTAAATAGAGTAATCTACGTCAATTAAATCAGATTGCCAAGGAATTTTTAATAGGCTGGGGAAATGCTTATGATATAATGCTAAGAAAAATAAAAGAAAACACTTTGAAGCTAAAATGTTTTTGATCACCTATATCCTTAAAAGGAATAAAGTATTTAAAAATGTTAAACTCCAACCATAGCTACTACTGGGCTATGAGATTATGGATGATTTTTTTTTCTGCTTCTTTACCCTTTTTGGCATTTTTGATAATTTTGAAAATGAGTGTGTATAATTTTGTTAAGTCAAATAAAAAAAATAAATCACTATAGGAGAAGATGTTTCTCTTTAGAGCTCATAGGAATTTGCAAAAGAGAGTTTCCTTAGGGGAACAGAAGGAGGGGGCGTGACCCCATGAGAGATGGACAAGGAAGAGAAGAGAAATGGAAATAAAGCCAAAACCTTTAACAGAACCTGCCTCAGGGTGAGGCACCAATCCAGTTATTTATGCAGCCTCTAGAATTGCTGTCAAAACCACTTGTCTTCAGCCTTAAGGTGTGGTGTCATTAGGGGCATAGCTTGACTTCTAGGAGTAGGCTATTTTAAATATTTCCTAGAAAGTTTTCTCTTAAAAATGTGTCCTGTCAGCCTCCAAGGGCATGATCAATACACTGCATTTATTTTAAATGATGGTAAAGGGACAGCAATGACACAGAGGCAAAGTTCAGTTTAACAGCACTTTGCTAAGATCATTATTGATTCATTTTACGATAGTAATATCAGAACATTAGAAATTATCTAACCCAACTTCCTCAATTTATAGGTATGAAAATAAGGCCCAGAGATATGAGACAAATTTGCATTTGGCCTGGCAATGGAAACCCCTGTTTTTGTCTACAAGTTCCAAATATGTTTTCATAACACCATGTCAACTCTACCATTTTCCCACTATTGAGAGAATCTAGAGGATGGTTTACAAACCACATAGGAAGGTTAAGCTCATCTCCCACTTTATGTTGTTAATATACACCCCCCTTCCCACCAGATATGCTTCACTCAATCATGTTGTCACTGACTGGTATGGCCTGAATTGTGTCTCCCCCAAATTCATATTTTGAAGTCTTAACTCCCAATGTGATGGTATTTGGAGGTGGGGGCTTTGGAAGGTAACTAAATTTAGATGAGATCATGAGGGTGGGGTCCTCCTCACAGGATTAGAGCCTTTATAAGAAAGATCCGAGGGCTTGTTCTTTCTCTCTCCTCTGTATGAGGATATAGCCAGACAGCAGCATCTACAAACCAGGAAGAGGGCCCTCACTAGGACCTGATCATACTGGCACCCTAATCTCCAGTTTGCCAGCCTCCAGAACTATGAGAGAGACATGTCTGGTGTTTAAGTCACCTGTCTATGGTGTTTTGTTATAGCAGCCCAGAGAGACCAATACACCATTGTAGCCAGATCTTGACACGTAAGAAGCTCTTGCCTTGGTAATTTATATTCCTTTCATTCTTTATTTACAAACAAATCCATTATGAGAAAGTAAGTTTCCTGTTTGTCAAGCAGAGTTTAACATCCAGTATAGTTATCCAAAGAAAAGTATGTATCTATACATTCAAAACAGTTTGGTTGTTTGAATCCAACACGTCTCTAAATATGGTACCCACTGATGGCCACTGGTAATCACAAAAGCTAATGTTAATACTTGCAGACTTTGTCATAAATGCTTTATATCTCATTTAGTTATGTCAATAGTCCTGTTAGATAGATACTATTACAGAAAAATAAACTTAGCCAGCTCACTGAAGGCACACAGGTGGATCCGGGTTCTGAATCCAGTTATGCTTGATTCCAAAGTCCAAGTGCCTAACAGCTTTGCTACTTTGCCTCCCAATTAAAAGGATGGTCCATTTGCCTTTAATATTGATTAAACCGTTATTTCAAAGTCTGATAGAAAGAATACTTGAATATATGAGCTGAAGGAACTTTAAGAAAGGACCCTTCTAAGTAACGACACTTTTAGCCTTGACAAAAAAATGGCGAGTGAGCAGAATCTGAGACCTACAGAGAGAACTGAATAAAAAACAAAAAATAAACAGAGGCAGGGCCAGCCCGGTGGCGCGGCGGTTAAGTGCTCACGTTCCACTTCTCGGCAGCCCAGGGTTCGCCGGTTCAGATCTTGGGTGTGGACATGGCGCCGCTGGGCAAAAGCCATGCTGTGGTAGGTGTCCCACATATAAAGTAGAGGAAGATGGGCATGGATGTTAGCTCAGGGCCAGTCTTCCTCAGCAAAAAGAGGAGGATTGGCAGTAGTTAGCTTAGGACTAATCTTCCTCAAAAAAAAAATAAAATAAAATAAACAGAAGTAAAAAGGGAAAATAGAATTTTCAGTGGTTGGGGTATATCGACAGAGGGTGGTCCACAATGACCTCATCTACCAATCAAAAGCATTATTGCTACAGGCCAGAGTTTCTCGACCTTGGCACTCTTCACATTTGGGGCTGGAAAATTCTTTGTTGTAGGGCGCTGGCTTGTGCACTGTAGAATGTTAGGCACCATTCCTGGCCTTTGCTCATTAGATGCCAGTAGTACTTGTATCTCAATTGTGACAACCAAAACACATCTCCAGCATTACCAGACGTCCCCTGGGTGAAAATCACACAGGTTAAATACTACTGCCAAAGCGAATTGCTCTAGCGTAACTGTTTTTCCTCTGCAAAACTTCACCTGAGCCAATCTAGCCAAAGATATGCCCGTATATAATCTAAAGGAAAAAGTTCAAAAGGTCCCTAGAAAGCAAAATTTTATGGAAGACAATGCCCTGTAGTGGAAATGGCATTGGAGTTGGAATTAAAAAGTCTGTTTTCAAAGCCAAGCTTTACTACTTAATGGCTATACAACCTTGAACAAATCACTTCTCTGAGCCTCCGTTTCCGTCGCAAGATAGGTGTTTATCAACCTCTACAGAGAGAGCTATTGTAAACTAAATGGCAAAAGTGTTAAGAGCATGAGTTTTGGAGCCTGGCAGACCTGAGTTTGAAACTTGCATCAGGAACTTCCTGCCCTGTGCCTTTGGACAAGTTTTTCCATGTCTCTACGCCACTGTATCCGCATCTGTGAACTGGAGACACAGAGACCTCCACCATAGGCTCTCTTTAATCTCATACTTTCTCTAACTGCCCACTGCATATCTCTATCACAGGTCCTGGGGTGCTTCAAATGCACTCCTGGTTATGGAGAGATCCTTCACTTAAGGGAGACATTTCACAGTAGTCATTGATACAGCTCATTCTTCCTTAGCTCCTAATTATAATTAATTGCAAAGTTCTATTTACACCCAATTAGTTCCTTCTCCTATGGACAGTAATGGAGGCTCTGGCTCCCCATTGTTATCAGAATGAAGATCAAACTCTTTACCATGATCTATAAGCTCTACAAAAACTATAAAATTTACAAAGTCCAGCCTCAAACTTGTTTTGCAGCTTCTTGCCTCATGGCACTCATAGTCTCCAACCCCTAGGTCCATCATGCACTCTTCAACCGTACTGGACTTCTCACTGCTCTCTGATCTCATCAGGCTCTCCATGCTTCTTTAGCTTTGAACCATCTATTTTCCTTCCTTGAAATACTACTTCTTTCTCTACCTGACTAACTCTCACTCACCTTTCAAGGTTCAGTTTATATGTTATTCTTCCAAGGAAGTAACCCTAAACAATTCCAGTTAGATTTCTTCATTCTTCCGTATCATTTCTACATTTTTCTGTAGCAGGTTTTGGGTCTCCTTAGAAGAGCATTTGTCACAATATCTTGCACCTCTTTGGTTACACTTTTGTCTCCCCTGCTTCACGTGTTCATGATATTTGTGAAGACTATGGTGGAGGAAAGTTCCAGTTGTCTTCCTTGAATCCATTTCCTATTTTTGAAAAGCACCATGATTTTCTTTCAGATATCCATCTCTCCCACATGCAGCTTCAGGGGGAGCTGACCCCTCTTCCTCTTCTACTGGTGGTATGAAGGGTCTGAACGTAATCAAGTTCCCACATGTATTAGTTTAGGAGTCTGGACTCAAGTCAACTAGAATATGACGTTCTCTGGTTAAAAGGATCAGCCTGGGAATGGCACAAATCCACCTGGGGCTGAGACATGAGAAAGAAGTTTGCTGAGAAAGATGTGTCTTCATTCTTGAGAGAAATCCCTAGAAGAGATGGTCTCACTCTTCCTCTGGATATTGTTGTACATAAATATCATGGACATATGTCCTTGTACAGATGCAGCCACCTCTCGACCACCTTGAGATATGAAAGATCATGTGGAGGGGGGAAGAGCTGAGAAAGCTATAGAGAAATGGACCTGGAATCCTGGTTGAATAATTCTTAAACTCTGCCCTGCCTCTGGATTTTTTCAGTTACATGAACTAACAAGTCCCCTTTAACATCTAAACACATTTGGGTTGAGTTTTCTGATATTCAGGGCCAAAACATCCTAACTAATACAACTCTGGCTTATATCTCAACCTCAGCACCAGTTTTCATATCTGTCCCATAGTTGATGATGAATGAATACCTTAACAAATGACTGAATCTGTAGTTACTATTCCATGAATTAAGTCACTTATATCTCAAAGTTGGTCTTAAGGTTTTTGATTGCTCTATTAATTTCTATTTATCGCTGTCACATATTACCATAAAGTTGTGGCTTAAAGCAACAAGCATTTATTTTCTTACAATTCTGGAGGTGAGAAGTCTGAAATTAGTTTCACTGGGCTAAGGTCAAGGTGCCAGCAGGATTCATTCCCTCTGGAGGCTCTAACAGGGAGCCTGTTTCCTTGCTTTTCCTAGCTTCTGGAAGCAGCCTGTATTCCTTAACTTAGGACAACTCTAACTTCTTGCTTCTGTTGTCGCATTTCTTACTTCCTATTTTGTAGTCAAATAGCCCTCTGACCCTCTCTTATAAAGACGCTTGTGACCGCTTTTAGGGCCTGCCCAGATAATCCAGGATAATCATCCCTTTTCAAGACCCTTAATTTAGACACGTCTGTGAAGTCTCCTTGGCCATAGAAGGTGACATTCCCAGGTTCCAAGGATTAGGACCTGGATATCTTTGGGGACCACTGTATAGCTTATCACAATTTCCTAACTTTACGTCATAAAATTGGTGAAAATCAGGCTTTTATTTATTTTGTTTTTTGAGGGAGGTTTTCCTTGAGCTAACATCTGTTGCCAATCTTCCTCTTTTGCTTGAGGAAGATTGTCACTGAGCTAACATCTGTACCAATCTTCCTCTGTCTTGTATGTGGGATGTCACCACAGCATGGCTTGATGAGCAGTGTGTAAGTCTGTGCCCAGGATCTGAACCAGAGAAACCTGGGCCACCAAAGCGGAGAATGCAAACTTAATCACTATGCCACCGGGCAAGCCCAATCAGGCATTTTTAAGATCTTAAAAATACCTGATAGATAACCTCTGACAAATAAATGGCAAGCAATAGGATGTACTGGAGTATATGAGGAAGCCATTAGTGTAAACCTAATTGGGCCTGACTTTGTTTTTTCCGAAAGGGCCTGATGTGGCCATTGGGCATGCATTGTATACCTGCTTTAAGCCTTTCCTATGTCCTAAAGGCAAGAGCAAATGGCCTTAAGAGAAAGGTGCAACTTCCCCCACATTGACATTTCCTTAAGGATAAGCATCTCTCCCTAGGCTAGGAACTGATTGCTGTGCTCACCTGTGACCACCCAGCTCGGGACAACAGATCTGCCACCCTGCTGTGTCTACCAAGACAGCAGACCTACTACCTGCTTTGTCCATCAATCATTGTGCCAACAAAGCAGTCTCGTGACTATTGCAAAAGGGACATTTCAATCATATGTGAGACATGATCTTTGAGGGTTTATAACCATTCTGTACACCCAACTTCTTTGGTGCCCTTCCTTCCTTGGGGAAGGAAGGCTCTGGGCTATATGATCCTCACATTTTGGCTCAGAATAAACTCATCCCAATTTTGATTTATAGATTGGTTATAGATTATGTGCATCGACACCTCCAATACCCTCATTCTGAAGATGTAGAGACTGAGACTGAAAGAGGTGACTTATTCAAGGTCACATAATCATAACTAGAAATAAGGCCTTCTGAGTCCAAGATATGTACTCTTGATAGTTTGCCATGTTCCTGTTGCACTTGACAGTGCAATTCATAATCTGAGTTATCATAAATATTTACTGTTGGAACATAAGAAAGTTTCAAAAATTTGTCAAAATAAGCCCAAAAGATTTCAAATAAAAAAGATAGTTTAAATCATTCTTAATCTCTCTGGAAGTCTGACCCAAATTATCTTCTATATTGCTTTGTATTTTTATTCCAATAATTTCTCCAGTAATGTTGCATACATTTTCTAGCTTTAGCCAACTCAATCAGTAATAGCCTGAGAATCCCATTACACAATATATTGAATAGGACCAAAATAATTCATCATCCTATATTCTCCCTGTTTTGTTGATCTCATCTTGGATGTCCATTGAGCATAATGATGTTCTCTACTGCATTAAACCTGTTTTCAATGGACTGAACCACTCTGGATCCTTCAGCTACTTCAGAATACATCATCTTTTCAAATATACGGATACAACATTGCACTTCTTTAGAAAATTTTGTTTAGAATTCCTGGTAAACAGGACTGTGATTTTCTCCATAATTACACCATTACACTTCATTTTCTACAAATATATATTTGTAGTCAAGCATTTGTGCCATACTTTGGCTTGAGTCAGCATCAAGGTAAGTGGCAGGCATGTTGTCTCACAAATGAATAAGCTGTTTTTCCCAATTTGTTCTGGGTTTATTATATGCCTTTTTATACTAGTATCATCATCATACAGTGTCTCCTTGTAGTTACTGTGTAGTCAAAATGCAAAGTCCATTTGAATTATTTGAAAACAAATCAACATTAGCTAGGGAAATGTTATTCTTCTGAAAAAAGTCATTTTTCCTTACATGAAACAACTTCCAAAAGTATCCTATGAGAAGAAAAACTTTTCTCATCTTGATTAGTCATTCCTGATGTAGCTATGAAACAATTCTCATGGAAAATTCACTATATTTTCATGACAGAAAACAAATTCACTTTTTTCTCCTACAGATAGAGAGGTAGCAAAAATAGTAATAAAAACATGTAAATTTAAAAAGCTTAGTGTCTTCCATGGGCCAGGCTCAGAGTTAAGAATAATCAGATTCATCATTATATTTAATCTTTACAATGTCCTTGTAGTGTGAATGACATCAGTTGCATTTTATAGAAGAGGGAACTCAGGCTTCTACACTTATGAAACTAGCCCAAAGTTGTGGGACCAGCCACCTGTTTATATGTAATGGACAATCCCACAACCTATTGGCTTAAAACAATGATTTATCACTTCAATTTACTACTTCTCACAGTTCTGTGGGTTGGCTGACTAGTTTTTCCATTGGTTTCCCTGAGTTCCCTCAGGTGGCTGAATTGCAGCTGGAGAGTTGGCTGGAAGCAGGGCTCAGCTGGGATAGCTGGGATGGCTGTCCCTCTTTCTCCATATGGTCTTTCAATCTCAAGGAAGCAAGCTTGGGGCTGGGCTTCCTCACAGGATATTACATGAAGACAAGCCACAGTGTACAAGTGCTTATCAAGTCCGTATTTGAGACACATTTGCTGATGTCCCATTGGCCAAAGCAAAATTCAATATAGAGGGAAGAGATGCACAAATGCATTGATGCTGGAAGTTGTGATTGATTGGGGGTCATTCACTGGACAAGGTACTACAATCACAGAGCTAGTAATAGAGAGGACTAAGACTCTGGAGTCCTTTCCAGAATGATGGAGCTATAAAACTGACCAACTAAGTGATACCTCAGAATATGCTGCTAGTGTTTCTACAAACAATGTTAGACACAATTTTGGAATAAAACTTTTCCTTTGAAAATTATCAGGGCAAACATGAAGGAAGAATGTATTTATAATTTAACTGGCCTCTGGTTTTACAAGATCATTTCCTGCTATGAAAAACATCTCCCTGCAAAAATGATCAAGTTCTGAGAAATTTGTGCTTGCCCTTCTTTCATGGGGGAGATGAGTCTGTGTCTCAGCCAGATAGACATATCAACATGTTCTGAATGGCTAAGTAACTGTTCCAGGACTGTTCTGTCTTAAACTAGCCTCTCAGATACTCCTTGCCAGGTCTTGGTCTCTTCTGAAACTTGTAAAACCACGGTGCACTGCCTTCTTCTAAGTCCCATCAGATACTGACTTGGGAGAGGTAAACAACATTTTGTTTGGTCTTGCCTTTCCTTGCAGGGATTATTTGGGTATGCCAAACTCATTCTACTCACCACAGGATGCTACAAAGGCAGGACAAAGAGAAGTCATGTGCTCCATACTTGGGCCTCTTAGTTTCAGGAGAGATGGCAGGATTCAGATGGGAGAGCAGGACACCTCAGGGACCAGTTCACTGGGGAGAGGAGAAGGGAGAAGTCAAAGGAATTCCCTCAGAGCTACACATTTGCTCATCTATTTATGGAAAACTGAAGCTAGAAGAAATGTAAGACATTACTTAGTATAGATATGAGAGATTAGGGAATTAGAATAATTAGAGGTGGTAAATGTCTGGCAAATAGACATGAATCTCCAGTCTTGCACATTGCAAATCGATCTGCATACTTCTCAGAATCTTCTCAATACAGTTTTTGGAGCAGATTTGGTAATTGGTAGTATATCGAGTCTATTGGACAGTATAAGTATTGTTCCCCTTTTTTGGATAAAGAAATAGGTTCAGTAAGAGGAAGAAAGTAAGCCCAGCTGCAACAGCTGTGAAAGGACAGTCCCAGAACACTAACCTGGCCAGTCTGATTCCAAACATGACCTTGACACGAAGCTGCGCAGAGGAGACCTTTGCTTGCCCCAGAGGCTATTGGTTCATTCTTTGAAACATTTACTGATGCATCCGTTCTTTTGAGAAGTATTTGCTGATAACCCACTATGTGCCAAGTTTCCATGTTAGGAGAATGACTAGACAGAGACAGTCCTTGCTTTCATGGAGCTCACGTTCTAGAGGGGGAAGACAGAAAATCAAAACATTAAGAAAAACAAAATATACCATCAGATGATAAAAAGTGCTAAGAAGAGAAATGTAAGTAGTTCAGTTCTATCTCCATTTAAAAATTTTTTCCTGCATTCTCAGGCATGTAACACATAGAAATGCACAGAAAAAGTTCCTGTAACCCTTGGCATTGGATTTTTAATGCATCTCATCCTTGCTAACCTGCATTCTACCCCTGAGCCAAGGACTGGCATATCTAGAGCTGCAGAAGATTGCAAGGACCGTAGGAAGCCACAGAGAAAGCCAACTGGAAGACTGAACAAATTATCCAGGTAATTTGGGCAGAAATGTATCCTGCTAGGGACTGAATATTTGGCTAAAGTAATTTTTTGACAAATGATTTTGGTAATCATTCAAGCCTTAGTTTTACTTTGGAAATTTTTTGTTCTTGAGGTAAGGTAAGGACACATATACAGTTTCTCTTATGAGTTGGTCCATGGTATAGACACTGGAAACAAATTTGTGAGTGAGACCTGCACCCTCTCATATGCTTAGAAATGGTTATAATCAAAATAATTTATTCACTCATTTTAACAATCTTTATTCTAGAATCTACTATGTCCAAGACATTCTGTTAGTTGCCAGGGAAAAACAGTAATTGACAGAACTAATTGATAGGATAAATACAAGAGGGGAGAAGATAAGAAGGAGGAAGAGAGTAAGATAGTATGTAATTCTTAAACCTTAGGCAGACAGTAGAGTCACAAAGAATGAGAAATGAGGTGGGGGAGGGATAGTGTATCAGCTAAGAATTAAGTTCAACCTCCAATGCTATGTGTTTGAGTTTTTTTTGGTCGTTTTTATCTTCTACTTATGAGTGAGATCATATGGTATTTGACTTTCTCCATCTGACTTATTTCACTCAGCATCATACCCTCAAGGTCCATCCATGTTGTCACAAATGGCCAGATTTCGTCATTTCTTATGGCTGAGCAGTAGTCCATCGTGTATAAATACCACATCTTCTTTATCCATTCGTCCCTTGATGGGCACCTAGGTTGCTTCCACGTCTTGGCTATTGTGTATAATGCCACAATGAACATAGGGGTGCAAGTATCTTTATGCCTTTGTGTTTTCAAGTTCTTTGGATAAATACCCAGCAGTGAAATAGCTGGATCATATGGTAGATCTATCCTTAATTTTCTGAGGATACTCCAAACTGCTTTCCATAGTGGCTGCACCAGTTTGCACTGCCACCAGCAGTGAACAAGGGTTCCCTTCTCTCCACACCCTCTCCAACATTTGTTGTTTCCTGTCTTGTTAATTATAGCCATTCTGACCGGAGTGAGGTGATACCTCATTGTAGTTTTGATTTGCATTTCCCTGATAGCTAATGAAGTTGAGCATCTTTTAATATGCCTGTTGGCCATCTGTATATCTTCTTTGGAGAAATCTCTGTTCAGATCTTTTGCCCACTTTCTAATTGGATTGTTGGTTTTTTTGTTGTTGAGCTGGGGAAGGGGGGAGGGGGAACTGCAAAAGGCGTGATTAGGGTCACGTGAGGGGATGCACTATAATTAGTGTTCGGGTGGTGAACAAGATGTAACGTATACAGAATTCGAAATATGATGTACATACGAAAAAAATAAAAATTTAAAAAAAGAATTAAGTTCATCTGCTTGTTAAAAAGAAAGTTGTGACAAAAAAATAAAGGTTTAAAATTTTTCTTATCTAATAAGAAGCCTGGAGTAAGACAGTCTAGGGTTATGGTTATTCCACAGAGCTTCAAGGGACCCAGGCTCCTGCATCTCTGCTCTGCCCTTCTTCATGCATGGTCATTTTCCTCATGCTAGCAAGATGGCTACTGGAATTTTGGAATTAATTACTCTATTCTCTTTCATTTTATATATGTTTGAAAGTGTATATTAAACATCTTAAAAAAAGAAAAAAGTTTCAGCTCCAACATATAAAGAGATTAGCAGTTATCATTTGTATCCTTACAATAAAAAAAGCTAAACAAACTGAAAGTCAACTATTTTTCTCTGGCTCATTATGGAACTGAATTCATGGGGCAAATTGTCATCCTGAAATCTGGAGAGACTAGGTGAACTCACAAAGTCACAGCTGAGATCTATTTACATGGAACTGAAGCAGTGGGAGTCACAGACTCATAGGAACACTTAAATGGTAATTGTGATGAATGGTTGGAGGCTGGGTGTGACTAGTTTGAGAGTGAGAAACTCTTGAGGTTGCAGTCTTGGGGTTGTGGAGCACACTCTTGTAAGTTTTACCTCCAGGAACCCCACTAGGTTCTAATGATTAAGAGCCAAAAAAAAAAAAAAAAAATCCCCTCATGGCTCTGGCAGGGGAAGGGGAAGAATGCCATTGCAAAAAGCACCCAGGCGGAAGGAGGCTAAGAAACATGTATGAAGGTCACAGCCCAGAGACACAGTCCCACTAAAAGACAGATTTAATCATAAGATTATAGAATGTTCCCCTCCTCCCTACCTTACCACCACATCAATAAGACTCCAGTATAATGGTACAGCTGAGAGAGCTGCAAGGCCCAGATATTATCTACGGACAAGTCCTTAAGGGAACCCACAGACAACAGAGGAGACAAAATAAGGGCATTAGAGAAAATAAAGCCTCTGGAATCTAGATCTCCAGCAAACGATAAACACAGCCCAATTCCTAGGTTAATATAAATGCTCATGCTAAAGGTCCATTTATCTCAGTCCCTGTTACTGAATACATTAGGTTCAGCTTTCAACAAAAAATTACAAGGCATGCTAAAACATAGGAAAACACAAAGCCTGAAGATACAAAGAAAGCATCAGAACCAGATTCAGATATAACAGAGATTTTGAAATGGTCAGACAGAAAATTTAAAATAACTAGCTTCATATACTGAGGATTCTTTCCAAAAAAAGTAGACAACATGCAAGAACAGATGGGTAATATAAGTAAAGAGATGGAAATTCTAAGAAACCATGGAAGGAAATGCTAGAAATCAAAAACACTGTAACAGAAATAAAGAATGCCATTGATAGGCTCATCAGTTAACTGGACACCACTGAAGAAAGAATCAATGAGTGTGAAGATATGTCAGTAGAAACTTTCCACACTGGAATACAAAGAGAAAAAATAATAGGGGAAAAAAGCAGAATCTACAAGAACTGTGGAACAATTTCTAAAGCTGTAACATGTATAATTAGAACACCAAAAGCAAAGGAAAGAGAGAACAGCAGAAATGTTGAAGTAATAATGGCTGAGAATTTTTCAAAATTAATGATTGACACCAAACCACAGGTCCAGGAAACTCAGATAACACCAAGCAGGATAAAGACCAAAACATCTATATCTAGGTATATCATATTCGAACTGCAGAAAACCAAAGACACAGAGAAAATCATGAAAGAAACCAGAGAATGAAATCACCTTACCTATAGAGGAACAAAAGTAGGAATGGGAGCAGACTTCTCATCAGAAATCATACAAACAAAAGAGAATAGAATAAAATATTTGAAGCATTGAAAGAGAAAACCTACCAACCTAGATGTCTGTACCAAGTGAAATCATCCTCAAAAGTGAAAAATAAATAAAGACTTTCTGAGAAAATTAAAATTGAGGAAATTCATGACCAGCAGTCCTGCCCTATGTTAAAACAAATCTTTCAGGCAGTAGGGAAATGATATAGGTTAGAAATGTGAATCGACAGAAAAAATTGAAGAGCATTGGAGAAAGAATAAAAGATGACAAAATAAGTTATTTTATTTTTCTTATTCTCAGTCTACCTAAAACATAATCATTGTTTAAAGTAATAATAGTAATCGTGTATCAGGTAATTATAGCATATGGATAAATGAAATGAATGACAGTAACGTCACAGGGAATGGAAGAGAGGTATTGGAAGTATGCTGCAATATATTAACTACATTACAAGTGAAGTGGTGCAGTTTTATTTAAAACTAGACTTAGATTAGTTAAAAATATATATTGCAAACTCTAGGATAACCAGTAAAAATGTCTTAAGGGAGGGTAATGATTATGCTAAGAGAGAAGATATATTGGAATTCTTCAACATTCTCAATTGAAAACAGAAAAGCAGAAAAAGAAAGAGAAAAAAGACCAAATGAAGTAAATAAAAAACAATTGCATAGTAAATATTAATCTAACTATATAAGTAATCACTTTAAATGTAAATGGTCTAAATACACCAATAAAAGATTTTCAGAGTGGTTTAAAAAAGACAAATATATGTTATCTACAAGAATATCACTTTAAATATAAAGATAGGTTAAAAGTAAATGGATGGGGAAAGATATGTCATGCTAATAATCAAAAGAAAACTGGGGGTTGGCTTGGTGGCACAGTGGTTAAGTTCACATGTTCTGCTTCAGTGGCCTGGGGTTCACTGGTTTGGATCCTGGTGCAGACCCATGCACTGCTTGTCAAGCCATGCTGTAGCAGGCATCTCACAAACAAAATAGAGGAAGATGGGCACGGATGTTAGCTCCGGGCCAGTCTTCCTCAGCAAAAGGAGGAGGATGGGTGGCAGATGTTAGCTCAGGGCTAATCTTCCTCAAAAAAAATTAAAGAAAGAGAGAAAGAGAGAGAAAGAAAGGAAGGAAGGAAAAAAGGAAGAAAGAAAGAAAGGAAAGAAAAGAAAAAAGAAAACTCGAGTAGCTATATCAATTTTAAACAAAGACTTCAGAACAAGAAAACTTACCAAGGATAAAGAGGAGTATTTCATAATGATAAGGGTCAATTCTCCAAGAAGACATAACAATCTTACATGTGTATACACTTAACAACAGAGAATCAAAGTAAATGAGGCAAAAATTGAAAAAAATGGAAGGAGAAATAGATAAATTCATTACTATAGTTGGAGACATCAACACCCCTCTTCCAATAATTGCTAGATCAAGCAGACAGAAAATCAGTTAGGATGTAATTTTCCTGAACAGCACTGTCAATCAACTAGATCTAATTGATATTTACCTAATAATCTATCCCACAACAACAGATTACATATTCTTGTCAAACTCAAATGGAACATTCACCAAAGTAGACCACATTCTGGGCCATAAAACACATCTCAACAAATTTAAAAGAATGAAATCATACAAAATATGTTCTCAGAATACAATGGAATTAAATTAGAAATTAATAATAGAAAATAAGTGGAAAATCCTCAAACATTTATTGATTAAATGACATACTTCCAAACAACACATAGGTTAAAGAAGATGTCTCAAGAGAAAGTAACAAATATTTGGAATTAAATGAAAATGAAAATACAACTTATAAAAATGTATGGAATGTAGTGAAAGTAGTGCTTAGAGAGCATGTATAGTGTTAAATACACATATTAGAAAAGAAGAAAGATCCAGGATCAGTAACCTATTTCTTCCAGGTTGTCCAATTTGTTCGTGTTGTTTGCAGAGGTCTCTTATGATCCTTTGTATTTCTATGGTATCATTTGTAATATCTCTTCTTTCATTTTTTTTAAAATTATTTATTTATTTTTTTCTTCCCAAACCCCCCCCCCCCCCACCCCCCAGTGCATAGCTGTATATTATAGTTGTGAGTGCCTCTGGTTGTGCTATGTAGGAAGTCACCTCAACATGGCCTGATGAGTGGTGCCATGTCCGAGCCCAGGATCCAACAAAACCCTGAGCTGCCGAAGCAGAGTGTGTGAACTTAACCACTCAGCCACAGGGCTGGCCCCTCCTCTTTCCCTTCTGATTTTATTTATTTGAATCTTCTTTTTGTCTTGATGTGTTTAGCTAAAGGTTTGTCAATTTTATTTATCTTTTCAAGGAACTAGCTCTTAGTTTCATTGACCTTTTCTATTGTCTTCTTAGTCTCTATTTCATTTATTTCCACTCTGATCTTTCTTATTTCCTTCCTTTAACTAACTTTGAGCTTCACTTGTTCTTCTTTTTCTAGTTCCTTGAGGCGTAAAGTTAGGCTACTTATTTGAGGATTTTTGTTTCTTGATGTATGCGTTTATCACTATGAACTTTCCTCTTAGAACTGCTTTTGTTGTATCCCACAAGTTTTGGTATGTTGTAGTTCCATTTTCATTTGTCTCAAGGTAGTTTTTGATTTATCTTCTGATTTCTGCTTTGACCCATTCGTTGTTTGGTAGCATGTTGCTTAATCTCCAAGCATTTTTGAATTTTCTAATTTTCTTCCTGTAATTAATTTCTTTTTTTCTTTCTTACTTAACTGTATTTTTTTAATTGTAATTCTTTTTATTGTGGTAACATTGGTTTATAACATTACATAAATTTCAGGTGTAAATCGTAATATATTTTGACTTCTGTGTAGATTACGTCATGTTCATCACCCAAAGACTAACTACAATACAAGTAATTAATTTCTAGTTTCATATCATGGTGGTCAGAAAAGTTGTTTGATATGATTTCAATCTCCTTGAATTTATTGTCTTGTTTTGTGGCCTAATAAATCATCTGTTTTGGAGACTGTTCCACATACACTTGAGAAGAATGTCTGTTCTGCTTCTGGATGGAATATTCTGTATGGATCCATTGAGCCCATTTGGTCTAACGTGTCATTTAAGATCGATGTTTTCTTACCGATGTTCTGTCTGGATGATCTAGCCATTGATGAAAATCTCTAACTATTATTGTATTAAAATTCTCTTAATTTATTAATAAATAATTTGTCCAGTCTTTGTTTTTCTGTCTCCTTTTGGACCATGTCATCTAAGCCTTAACTTCCCAAAGCAAATAAGCTTCTCAATTTCATGTCATCTATTTTAAAATATATTTTACCAAGGAGTAAAAATAGTTTAAGTAACTCAAATAGAAATTAAAAGTTTTACGCAGCTGATGTGGCTCAGGAAGCGCTTGAAGACCAGGTAACTTTGAATCAAAGAAGGGTTGGAGTTTCATAGGGTGAGGAGTAAAGAATAATAATATTCTTACAGTCTGGCTTATGTGGTAGTTTTTTTTTTTTATCTCTATCTGCTACAACATTTGTGATTGGACTGGATGCAGATTATTCTAGTTTTTGTTCCTCTTGACTGCATTGGTGGAGCAATCCCATCCTGGCAACTGTTAGAACAATTCCTTTGAGAATTCTTTTGAGAACTACTTTGTTGTTTGTCAAGGTTCAGGGGAGAAGGGGTGGGGAAGGAGCAAGAGGGGCAGGGGACAAAGGAGAGAGGAATCAAGTGCTGAAGCAGAAAACCTGGAGGCTCACTAATATGTCTGTTTTAATCCTTTATAGCTTCCTCCTTTTACATAAACATAGCAGAAAGAACTTGAATTCCGGATCTTCTATTTCTATGTCTTGGTAATTCTATACCTTTCCTGTCTTTCCTCTTTTCTTTCCTTCCCTTGTTAAGTTGTTACCAAACCAGGTTTGTTTTGCCTGCCACACAATTATGCCAATCACTGAGACAACGAGTTTGCAAAGAGAAAGGATTTAATCATGAGGAAGCCAAGTGAGGAGGAGGTGGGAGAACCATTCTCCAATCCGCCTCCCTGAAAAGTGGGGATTCGGGATATTTATGGGATAAGAGTGTGGAGTGGTCTGAAATGGAAATAGATGATTGGAGGTAAGGAGAATTAAAACAATCGATGATCTAATCAAGCTTCATGGCTTTTCATCGGGTGCATGTTCACAAAATGGAGGCATTACCATGATCTGATGGTGGAATTTTCATCTCTTTGATGTCAAAGCGTCACTTATCCTGGTCATCTGTGAAGGCCAACTTGATGAGTTGGTCTTCTTAACCAGCCTGAACTGGACAAGGAATTGACTCCCAGATCCTGAGAAAACTTAAGCGCCTCACCCGTTACCATGGTGATCCAAGTGTCAGAGATGTTACCTATAGGGTGAGTTTTATTAATGCATTATCTAACTACTTTTGTAAACAGACAACTAACTGAGGATAATTAAAGTAAATTGGCCCCTGATTTCAAAGTTGTGTGGACTTATACAAAGTATTTCTTCTCTTTGTACCTCAATACCTAGGTTGGAAAATGTGGATATAATTCCTACCTCACAACAGTATGATGAGGGTTTATGAGATATGTGACATTATTGCAGTAATTATACCAAGGAAATTATGTTTCTCTCTGGACCTCCTCCCTTTCATTATCACAGACTTTTGGAGTTTAAGGTTAACATGAGGGAGAAAAGAAACATTTGAATCACAGAGTCTCAGGGTAGATGGCCTCATATTCTGCTGTGCATCACTGAAGAATTCAATGAGACCCAGGCTCATTACAAAATCTTTTTATACTGCCTTTCAATCCAGCCCCACCCTTCTGTCCATCACTATAATAATCCACAACCCATATGCCTGGCACAAAAAGTCCCAGATTAAGATTTCTGGTATTTTACTCATTTGGAATTATCTTCTCACTGTCCCCTACCAAAAACAATATAGAAGAACTCAGACTCAGATATGATACCAAAAGAAAAGGAGTAAAAGTAAGCAAATGGGACTACATCAAACTAAAAAGCTTTTACACAGCAAAGGAAGCAATCAGCAAAATGAAAAAAACCTACAGAATGGGAGAAATACTTGCAAACCATCTATCTGATAAAGAGTTAATGTCCAAAACATAAAAGGAACTCATACAACTCAGCCACAAAAAAACAAAATGTGATTAAAAAATGGACAAATGCCTTGAATAGACATTTTTCCCAAAAAGACATGCACAAATGGCCAACAGGTACATGGAAAGGTGCTCTATGTCAACAGTCATCAGGGAAATGCAAATTAAAACTACAATGAGAGCACACACTTGTTAGAATGGCTATTATCAAAACGGCAAGAGAGAAGTGTTGACGAGGATGTGGAGAAAATGGGACCCTTGTGCACTGTTGGTGGGACTCTAAATTGGTGCACCCGCCATGGAACACAGTATGGAGATTCCTCAAAAAATTAAAAATAGAACTACCACATGATATAGCAATCTCACTGCAGAGTATACATCAAAGGAAATGAAACCAGTATCTCAAAGAGATATCCACACTCTCATACTCACTGTAGCATTATTCATCACAGCTAAGACATGGAAACAACCTAAGTGTCCTTTGATGGATGAATGGATAAAGAAGATGTGGTATAAATATACATACAATGAAATATTATTCAGCCATAAAAAGAAGGAAATCCTGCTTCTTGTGACAACACGGATGCACCTTGAGGGCATTATGCTAAGTGAAATAAATCAGAGAAAGACAGATGCTGTATGTTCTCACTTACATGTACAATCTAAAAATGTCAAAATCATAGTAATAGTGAGTAGAACAGTGGTTTCCAGGGGCTGGGGAGTGGGATAAATGGGGAGATACTGGCCAAATGGTACAAGCTTATAGCTATAGCATGAATAAATTCTGGGGACTTGATGTGCAGTGTGGTGACTATAATTAACAATACTGAATTGAATACTTGAAAGTCATTAAAAGAGTAGATCTTAAATATTATCTCCACACACAAAAAGATAGTTATTATGTGAGGAAATGGAGGTAACTAATCTTATTATGATCATTTTACAATATGTACATGTATCAAATTAAATCATCATGTTGTACACCTTAAACTTACATATGTCATGTCAATAATATCTCAGTAAAGCTGCAAAAATAAAAAAAAGAGAACTCCAATTCATTACCCTGCCCCAGCTCCTTGGTGCCCATCATATTTTATAATTTTATGTGTTCTCTTAATGTTTGCATTCATATAACTAATGTCCCAAGTAACATATATTTTATATACTAAAATAGAAAGAACCACAGCCCCCATCAAGAGGGACATAAAAAAGGGAAAATGGTGATCTGGGGCACTCCAGGCAACAATTTGGAACCATAAAAGAAACAAAATGAAAGCTATTATGTAAATATAAAGGGATTTAAGTTTGAAATAAAGGGTGATAGATTCATAGTTCAGGATTAAGAAAAGGAGAGGGAACATATTTTGAAGTTTTCTTCCCATTAAGATAGTGCCTCAATTCTATTTGAATATTTGTCTTCCACAGAGCTAGGGGCTTAAGGTACAATAACTGACCTCACCCTTGTCTTCAGTCCTGAGTTTAACACCAACTTTGGAAAACCCAGTGGTTAGACAGATGGAGATCAATATAGCATCCTAATTACCAATAAAGCTGATTGCAAGATATGGCTTGAATGTGTGAACACTGTCGGACTTCCTAATATTTGTCTCTCAAATCAAGACCTCAGAAGGGTCTCACCTGAGTGAGAGTGTGACTATAAAAGAAGACACATTCCATATTGATGCTCCTCATATCCACAGTAGAGAGTGAGAGATTGAATATGCAAACGGATAATGGTCAGACTATATAGAAAAATAGAACTCTGACCCATACGCTGCAGCAAACAGCCCAGGGAACCAACCCGTCACCTACAGTAAGCCGCCCAGGAAGCCAGCCTGGCATCTCTAAGTTAGACTTGTAAGAAGTTAGACTGCTACATCTAGTAACTGGTTCAGGAAGCCAAACCATAATCTTTGTAACGATCAGCCCCAAATGGCCAGGACTTGATTAATAACTGACAGTTTCCCTACTGTTTATCCCCACTTCCAATTTAAGACCAACCAGAAAAAGCCATATATGCTCCCTTAATCAATCACATAGGGTGCCTCCAGCCTCCCTAGGCCAACAACCTCCAACCGGAGCACACCTGAGGCTTTCCTTTTTCCAAATAAGCTTTCCCACTTCCTTGCTTGTCTTCAAATCTCTGCCAAAATACAAAGTGTTGGGGGTAGACTCCATTGCTATAGCAAGCTCTGAATAAATAGCCTTTGCTTGTTCTCATTTGGTTGATCTTTATTTATTTCCACAGGAGGGAGGGAAAGAGCAAGGCCACAGATCTCTCTCTCAGAGGCCAGCCTAGGCTCTGCCCTGGCCTTGGTGTGCAGAGAAGTTAGGAGGAAAGTCAGATGCAAAGGTTCTCCAACAGGCTGTTCTGAAAGAAGGGGGCAGTTTCTGCCAGATTTCTCAATCCTTGCTTCCCAGTTTTACTAATTGGATACATCCCTTCCAATATCTTGGAAAGGAGTGAGTGAGTTAGGGGTAGAGAGGAGGAAGTGGCGGGGAAACTCCTTCCCCTCTAGGAAATTTGAGAAGTAGGGAATCAGTATAATCCCAACATATAGTATTTGGTCTCTGCAACTTTAATTCTTCAATACATCTCAACACTATGGATGGTGTTATCATCATCGTCATCACCATCATTGTCATGGTTAAAGGAAATACACTGGGATCAAATAAAATCTAGAAACTGTCCTTTGTTATCCCAGAATTATTTTGCCCAAGATCCTTCCCCTGCTTAAAATCTACATAATCAGGAAATGATTACTGAGTTCAGTAAGACCTTAAACCTGTCTAACAGTCAGTTACAGGAGCCCACACATAAGGTGACTTTCTCTAAAGGCTCCTGATTTGTGGAGAGAGAAAGGAGCAGAGCAAGTGCCCCTTCCCCAAAGACCGAATTACTAGGATTCACAACCCAGGATTGGGGGTGGGGGTGGGGAAGGATTTCCCTAGTGTCCCTCTATCGCTTTTGTGATGACAAAGGTGAGAAAAAGATGATTCATTATATAACAACAGCAATGCCTGCCAACAGCAGTCCCTGTGTGAGCAATGTAGGTACAGCTGTGTGCTCACTTCTCCATCTGGGGTGAGCTCAAAATACTACGAGGAAGGGACTCACATGCAGTCCTGCCTGTCAAAACTGGGAACCTTTTCAAAGGCTCGAGAAAGCCATCTTGAGACTAAATGGGACTCATTTTGTTACTCTCAATTCAGAATTTGGAACAGATTTGTCCTTGTAGTAATGTCCTAATTGGATAAATAATAGCATCTCCTAGTTGTCAAAATTATATGCACTAAAACTCAGTTTGGACAATACAGTAAAGTGCCCTTCTTAGCACACTGTGTCCTGATCATGATAAATAGTGTGGTTATTCTTGTCTATCTTCCTCCTAACATGATTAAGAAGGATCGGTTATGAGATAAAAATGCAGAACAAAGACAAATACATCTCCAGTAGACGCCAAAAGGCATCGCCTAAACAGATGCACCCAGGTTGTGGGTACAAGTGACACCACAGTACATTCCTGGGGTGGCCACAGAGCATAAAGTGTAGTTCAAGTGTTTACATAAACAGCAGAGCTCCATTGATCTGAAAGAAAGTAAATGAGTGAGGAAGGGTTAGAATCAACTTGTGCAAAATAAGAGGCTTTTGTCACTGAGAATCAACTCCAAAATGCAATGTTTCCTTACATGTGATCCAAAAGCTTTTCACCTCTGTTCATCTCATAGTAGGGAGTCTTATTTACTATGAAGTTATCCCCAGGGGATCAAAGTTTCCCCCAAGGAATTCAAGTCGAAGTCTTTTACGGATGGGTCAAACCAAAAGTATTTATTCAGTATCCATAAAAAAGAAAGGTTTATGATAGATGTAATAAGTGATATGTGTAATAATAATATGCCTTGGTCCTTGTCTTTAAAAGGCTTATTCTTTAGTGGGGGAGATAATCCTCACAATTACCTTGCTGGCTGAAATGGCTAACACTACAAGGAAGCAGAGTGTCACAAGGGAGTCAATGTCGTGAGACCGGTAGTCATCCCAACAGCGACTCAACATTCAGATTAAGAATGAGGTGTTCAGAATCAGACAGGTCGTGGTTCAGTTTCCACTTCCATCACTCACTCGCTGTATGATCTTGAGTAGTGTGTTCAACTTCCTTTTGCCTCAGTTTCTAAATATGTAGAATAGGGTGGATCATACACATGCATGTCAGGGTTTAGCAGGGCCTGTCCAGTAACAGGCACAAAATAGATGACAGCTACTCCTTTCTCTAACTTCAGTTAGCACTAGCAAAATGAAGCAAGTGGTTTTAAATGTGTTTATTTTTGCTATTGTGTTGTTATTTTGTTTGCGTTTTTCTTCCCTCATCGAGAATCAGAAGGGATGTTCACAGTGAAGATGTGTCTGCTACCCTGGTTGAATTCATGAGCATGTGTGGCTGTGAAGGGGAGCACTTATTTCTGAGGATTTGCCAGGATTTGGACTTGGATGGACCAGGAAACAGCACACATGGAGAGTGTAGAGATCCGGATTCATGTCCAGGTCACTTGTCATTGTAAATGGTACTTCAAGCTAAGTTGCTTAATCACTTTAAGTCTTGTTTTTTTATGTATCAAGTGGGAAAGATAGGAAGAAACTTCCACTTACTGAGGGTCAGGCATTATGATAAGTAACTTCTGTACATATTAACTCATTTAATCCCCACTCCAAACCTTCAAGGAACCCAGTTTTATCTTTATTTTACAGATCAGGGAACCGAGGAGACTGGAATATGGTGCAAAAAGTCTTGTAGCAAGGCAGAGCCATTCAGTAGCAAGACCATAGGCTTGGACTCAGATCAACTCAGCTCAAATGTGTCCTGGCCAGTGCCACCTTGAATAAACTACTCAGGCCCTCTAATCTCAATGTTCTCATCTGTAAAATGGGAATAACAACGCATACTACTTGGGCTTGTCAGTATTAAAATAAAATAATTACTGTGTGCTAAGTGTCCAGATCAGTAACTAGTACTTAATGCATTAAATGGTACCTATGAGGACATGGACCACAATCTGATGTCAAAATGGGTCAAATGACAAGTGTGCGTTGGAAATATCTGGATCTGAACTCAGTTTCAGGGAAATAACACTGGCTTGGATGGGCTTCTTTTGAAGGCTCTGACATCATCTCCTGCTCCCCTGCTATTAATCCTCTTAAAGTAGATAAGTTGCATGGTTGCTCCTGACAGGAGAGAGAGCCTTGAGCCCACTTCTCTTGTCTTCCTGTTTAATGACTGGTGTTAATGTCCACTTCACTCTGTTCTCAGAGATGTAGATGGAAAAAATAGCCATGACATAAGGTGTTCAAGTTTCCATCAAGGCCATGAGATTCATTAGAAAGCAAATTTAGCAAGCACCTACTATGTGCCACCTACCGTGTGCCAGATATTCTTCTAAGTGTGAGTTCACAGAAGTAAACAAGACAAAGATCCCCACACTCATGGAGCTTACTATCCAGCAAAGGGAAAGACAATAAATACAATACGTAAGGAAATTATATAGCATGTGAGAAAATGGTCAAAGTGCTATGGAAAAAAGAAAGAAGAGGTTAGGATAAGGGATTGGGAGCATGGGGGATGGGGTAGATTGTGACAGCTTTTAAATTGGTTTCAGGGAGTCTCATCTAACCAGCGTCATAATTAATAACACCTCAGAGATAATAGCTCTGAGCTGAATCTGCAGATGTTTAATGCTGCTTTGTGTGAAAAGTGGATTGAAATGATAATTTAAGAATAATTATTTTAATTGATGTTTGAGTATCAGAGAGGCAATGAGTTCTCTTGTGGGATGGGAAGATGTGCTCATGCTCGGGGATGTTCAACTTCATTGATTTAAATGAATTTTCCGTTCAAGTCTCTTTTCTGGATGTGAGGTAACCCTTCCAGGTAATTGTAAACAGTTCTCTTTACCGAGAAATATCCTCTCGTTTGTTCTCTCCTGGTGAGCAGAGAGGGTTGAAAGAAACTGAGAAACCTCAAAATCATCAAAGATTAGAAAAGGAGAGAGCTCAGCCAGGTGGCTAAAATGACACCACGTGCTTATTATTCTGACCTGTCCATATGAAGGTGACAGAAGTTCATGGGAAATTTTCTGCCACTCAGTAGTTAATAGAAACACCTCTCTTTCTGATGAAAAGGGTGACATTATGTATAATGCTTGCAATTAATTCATGCCCTAATGATGCCAAACAACCACTACAAGTGGAATATGTAAGTATCTGGAAAGATGATCAAATTACGTTTTAAGTGGGAAAATTGCATGTGTGGTATGATGCTGCTTTGTGTGAAAAGTGGACAGAGACAACCTCTGTTAATATTTTGTTTTCTTTGCATTTATATAAAAATAATAATATCAAAAATATCATTTAAATCAACGAAGTTGAACATCCCCGAGCATGAGCACATCTTCCCATCCCACAAGAGAACTCATTGCCTCTCTGATACTCAAACATCAATTAAAATAATTATTCTTAAATTATCATTTCAATCCACTTTTCACACAAAGCAGCATTAAACATCTGCAGATTCAGCTCAGAGCTATTATCTCTGAGGTGTTATTAATTATGACGCTGGTTAGATGAGACTCCCTGAAACCAATTTAAAAGCTGTCACAATCTACCCCATCCCCCATGCTCCCAATCCCTTATCCTAACCTCTTCTTTCTTTTTTCCATAGCACTTTGACCATTTTCTCACATGCTATATAATTATATAATCTGGGTAGACTTACGAGTGATCCTTATTTTCTTCTTCTGTGATAAGCATGTCACTTTTGCAAAAAGAACATATCAACACTAAAAGTTATATTTAAAACATAATAACAAATAAATGAGATCATCCATAGATATATTAGCCTTGTCCTCACCAAAAGGCTTGAAATCCTTTTGACAACTGGGCTGCACCCTTGTTGTGTACTGCACATGTGCAGTTTTGGTGAGGGATCACATCACTGAAGTGCTAGTAAATATTTAACAAATCGCTCTCTAGCCCACTCCTCCATCCAAAGAAAAAAGTCCTGATTTTTAGTGTTTTGCGAATTTCCATGGTGTAAATACTCGCTCCGTAGCCAATTTCAAGCTACCAATATCATGTCACTGAATATTGAAAACTCCAGAATTGGGAATCTCTTTCTTATTACATGAATAAAGAAATCTTACAAGAACAGTTAATTGAGACAGAGCAGCAAATGCCATTCTAGCAAAAGGCCCTGCATTATGTCACTGAATGAGGATTTGGGAAGGTATGCTCACAGTTGACTCCTGGGAGCCTTTAGGTGATACGCTAGTACACTACTGGGTCATGTTCACATCTGCCTGAACACAGATTTAGGCATGGAGCAAAACTGGTCCCATACATTGTTGACTCACTGATGCTTCTCTTTTCCCTGGGAGAGGAAGAGGCAGCTACGACGACTTGTTACCTTCTACTACGGTAAGGACTCTGGAGAGCCATGTGATCTTTTGCTAGCAAACAATTTGCTGCTCTATTTCTTGACTAATTGTTCTTATATGGCTTAATTTTTTCATTTAATAGTATGGAGATTCAGATTCTAAATTTTTCAATATATGAAGTTTCTCATCCAGTGTTTCAGGAACTTCTCAGAGATTCTGTGGGAAGGAGGGAGATAGCTCACTTCAACGCAACCTTTGCTATATCCGGATGGAAGTGGAGATTTAGCTTGTGAGAAAGGCAACAGACATTCACCCTGAAGGCAGATTATTACATAAAAATCACAGGGCAATGGTATTTGCACCGAGAAACCATTTGATGTAGATGGGGGTAGGTCATGGCCAGGAATCTGTACTGTGAAATAATGACCACCACTTATTGGGCATGTACCACATGGCAGGAATAACCTCAGTTCAATCTTTGTGACAACCTTATGAGCTAAGCATTGTTAGTAACCCCCACATTATAGATAGGGAAACTGCATAGATTTATAAAGATATTAAGGGGTGGAACTCTGATTCCAACCCAAATCAGCCTTATCTGAATCTAAGCGAATTCTCAAAAGTGTGACACACTATGTGGTGTCCCCAGTATGTGGGTCAGTTCCTGTAAAGGCCCTGGGTGACAATATACTCTGTCAGAGACACTGCTATGTTTTTGTAACACCCATTTTATTTTCCTCCTGGCTGCACAGCTAAACTTTATTTTCCAGGCTCCTTGAGATATGTTGGAGTCATGTGACTGAAGCTAGATCAAATGGAATGAGGTCAGAAGTAATGTGGGCCACTCCTGGCCCATACAAACCTCCCATGCTCAATGCTTCTTTCTCTTTTCTCCTTCCATGGTGAATTTGCAAGACACATTTTGAGCATGGAGGTACCACAAAATGGAAGGAACCTGAATTTCTGAATGACCGTGGTTAAGCCTCAGAGACTTGGGTTTATTTGTTAATGCAGTATGGCAGAGTCTGCCCTAACTTATCCATACATCTCAGTGAAACTTTTTGGTTAAAAGGAGGCGATGTGGCCAGAACCTTGCTCTGCTGAGATGTCCCTCTCAGAGTGGTCCTTCAGACTTCCATAACATAGTCCATCTCCCTCTGTTACAATTGCCACTGTGTTGAATTGCAGCTTACACTTCATATGTTTTTTTGTAAGCTCCTTCAATGCAGGACTGACCTCTGGAGCTAGTCCAGCTAGGCTGTTGGTTGGCATGTTGATTGGATCTCACACATTATCCTGGAAATGTCTGAAATGAAGGACTGTCAAGAACCAATACAACCTTTTGAACTCGTTTCAATGTTTCTTTGGAGTTGCACTTTTGCTGTCTTCCCTAAAAGCCCCAAACCCATGAGGTCCCTTCATCACTGATTCCAGAAAAGAAACTCTTTCAACTGAGATTATAAATCACTGCCTCACCTCCCCCCGAAAAACATGCATTTTAAAGCTGACTGGGGAAGGAGAGACTTTGAGCCCTGGGAAGGGGATCCAGATAGCAGGAGTTGGTCAAAATCCTTGGGGGCATGAGACCCTTCTCTGCTCCTGCAAACCCATCTGTTGGCCAGCTGAAGCCCTTCTGTGCTCTGCCATGGGCCTTGACAGCACCTCAACTTTCTCCTTACTGCACTGATCACAGTTATGCCCACGTATTTCCATGATTTTGTGATGCCAGGTTACCTCCTTACCACACTGGATGCTCCCAAAGGACAGGGCTTGCATGTTTTGTTCACACTATAAGCCCAGTGTCCAGCACAGGCCTGTTGCTATGCTGTGGGTGCTGGATGTGTAAGACTTTCCTGGTCCCCAGACTCAGGCTGCAGGCTCAGAAAGGTGCTGTTGGGGAGTGAAGAGAAAAACTATGGTAGATACTTACAGGTTTTCTCATTTAAAACGTAAGTGAGAAACTTAGAGGCACTCTGTGAGGTGCTTGGTGTCACCCTAATTTTACCTTTCAGAGGATAGAACAGTTCACTGCTACTAAGTGAAGACACTGGGGTTTGGCCAGGGTGTGGCAGACACCAGGGCTTCTGCTCTTTCCATCAAACCTCTCTCCTTCTGCTACCACTTGTCGCTTCCTGACCTTTCCCCTACATTCTCAGCCAGTCAGTTGGGGTCAGAATAGAGTAAGGGGTCACAGCATCGCCCCATCTGAGATGCTGGCCCACGAGCAGTACAGAGGCCCCTGGTCCTTACTTCAGACTCCCTACATGGGCCTAGCCTCGGTGCTGGGAAGATTTGTACATTCTCATGAGCATCTTTTCAGTTCTGGTGGCTGAAAGCAGGCACTAGGGGAGTGAAAAAGCCAGGGGAAAACACTGAAACTCTTTTGAGTCTGCTGAGAGAGTGGGCACCCTGAAACTGGTGAGAAATTAAAAGTACCATACAGCTTTTTGAAGAAAGAATCATGCTACTTTTATCTCTCATTACTCTGTTTTCAGGCAACCCTCCCTCCAATTCTCTCTCTCTTTCCTTATTTCATGCATATATTACTGATCTGTTGCTGTGTGTCTTACGAGACACACACCCAACTAATCTTGCCCAACTGATTGGACCAAAATTTTGGACACAGAGCACTGTTGGAGACCACCGAGTCATTAGAAAGCCAGAGACTAGCACACCACAGACCACACAGCTTCTCCTTCCCCTGATCTACAGATAGCTGCCTTACAGACTCCAGGCACGTCTTATTTCTCAGCTGCTTAAGACCAATCTCTCCCTCTGAGTGTGTGGAGAATCAGCATTAGGCTGATCCACTTTTTGTATCTTCATCTGGCTATCCAAATACGTAGTGAATATCCTAAAACTCTCTAGTGTATATTCAAAATCTACCTTTTGTAGATTCAGAATATAGTCACAAAACAATCCTGAAGTTGTGAAATAAAGAGCTCTTGGATAGCCCTCCTCTCAAAATATACCTAAAAACAAAAGAATCATGCTCATGTTGAAGACAGATTTTCCCTTTGATATTGATAACGACAGTATTTTACAGACTTGGTCTGGTTTCCAAGGGGCATTTGGAGGGTGACATTCTTCTCTTCTCCTTTTGCTGTGATTTTTTTTTTTTTTTTTTTTTTTTGGTTTCAGGGGTTCCTTATGCTTCTATGTTGAAAGAAATAGTGTACGATTAAGGGTCTGCTGGCAAACACGAGCTCACGTTAAGACAGACTCCCATTTCCTCCTGTGTCATTCAGAAGAAACAAAAGAAAAACCTTGTTAGTTAATAAAATACAAATGCTGTGGATTCACTCACATTCTCTCAGGGGAATCTGAAAAACAACCTTGGCTCTCTTCCCAGCTCATTTAAAAGTGAGAAGTCAATGGAATGAAGCTGTTTTTGCCAAGTAATAATGGTGATAAATAATGCATGGGCATTTATTATTTCCACAGCCCCTCTTCTCCCACTTGATCAAGGTCCTCAGCAAACTTCCTCCTCCTCATGCTCATTCTCTGCCAGCTGAAGGGTCCAGTAAGAAATGATGGGTAGTTCGTGCCCAGCGTCACCCAAAACAAAACCTGAGAGTCACACGTGCTCGGCAGGCCACATAGAAGGATGATGTACCCTACTGGGATCTGCTCCAAATCTCCACTTGACCAAGGAAACTCCTCCTAACAGCATCTTACAGCAGGCCTGTGTTTCAGGGAATTGACCTGACAGGAGGATGAATCGAGTTGTCTCAAAAATGGCAGGACATGGCCATCAGGACAGAGGGAGAAGGTAATGTTCTGCGCTTGTACAGAAGAAAAGGCAGCGGGACTGTGAATTATCACCCAGTTTGCAACCCGTGGCTCCACTCTGGTTGAGCCTTTTTGGAAGAGTAAACTCTAGGTTCTTTCCTTGAAGCACTGGAAGGACAGGTTGACTGGATAATCTGGTTCAGACTTTCCCAGCCAGAGGCCCAAGGAACTAGCTCCTCCAGATACTGGAAGAGGAGACAAAGTGTTCCACGGGAAAATATGTTTAGGAAATAATTGAGTTTCATTAGCACAGGATTTCTGAGAATCAAAACTATGTAATTCTAAATTGTGAATCTCTAAAAGAGGGGTTACAGCAAACGGTGGCTCCCAAACGTAATTTGCTATAGAGTTCTCTCGCTCACTTCTTTATAGGAGTCACTTACTAGCTGTGCGGCCTTGGGCAAGTTACTTAAATTTTCAAAATGGGGAAATTAAACTGATTAAATTAGGTAATGTGTGTAAAGAACTAAGAATAATGCCATAGAATAGTAAGTACTATATAAACAATAAATGATGATTGCTATTATTTCGATCCTTGTTGTAGAATCCAGGATTGCCACGGATTAAGAGTTGAAGAGTTTATGACACATATTTTAAGCATAGTGGAAAGAACACGGACTCTGAAGTCAGACAGCTATGGTTTCAAATACCAGGTGTCATTTTCTAGCTGTGTGCTCCTAGGAAAATTTGCTTCCATCCCTCAATTTCTCCCCTGTAAAATAGGGCTATCATAGTAGCTTGTAGGAATATTTTGAGACTTGAATGAGGTGGGATTACGTATGTAAAGTTCCTAGCACCGTGTCTGCCTGCATATTGTAAGCACTCTCAAACATCACCTAGCATCATCATTTTTTATCACAACAGCCATCATCTCAATTAATATTTGAAACAACTCTGCAAACTGAGAATTATTACAATGGAAGAGTAAGGCTCAGAGGGATTAAGTAATTTATCCAAGATCACTCAGCTAGTAAGAGACAAAATGCAGATTTGAACCCAATTCTATCTGATTTGAAAATTTCCATATGCCTGAAACATTGTGTTTTTAAAAAAATCCAAAATCTATGTGCTCCCTATAATCCCCGACCTGCCTTGCCTTAGTCTGGGTCAAATGGATGAATCTGGCAAATGGGGAATGATGAGCCATTTCTGGACAAGAACACTTATGCTTTGGTGAGACTCTTTCATCCCTCTCTTCCCTGCCATGACACACTCGGAAGGTATATGCTGATATGATGTGTCACAGACTGAGGAAGGCTGAATTCCTGAGTCACTAGGTAGAGTAGTACCCTCTCCCGCCTTTATTGTGTGAAACTACTAGGATTTTATGGTTCGTTGTGGTCTAGTAATGGTTATCACCATACAGCATACTCTATCCATCATGCTTAAGATAATGTCCCTGTTCACAAAGAACTCACCAACTGGGGTGGGATAGAAGACATACACACATGAAAATGCATTTTAAATACTCCAGAGTATGTCAGCAACTGTATCACTCAGGATCCAATCAGGAAGGCAGAAATAATTCCAGGTATATTAAACAGAATATACTTAACATAGGAATTGATTACAAGGACATGGCAGGGGTTAGGGGATTAAAAGAGGAGAAAATAGAGATGCTTATAGCATTTGTGGGAAACTAGTACTGTTTCTGGATCCTTGGAGCAAAGATCTACCTGGAAGTGAGTGTGTTGTGCTGCTAAAGCTCCTGTGGTTGGAGCCCAGCTGCCTGAGCATGACGCAGAAGCCTGTGCTCCCAAGTCACTGCTGCCTTTGCTACACTTGCCAGTACTGGAAC
This sequence comes from Equus quagga, assembly GCF_021613505.1. Lineage (NCBI taxonomy): Eukaryota > Metazoa > Chordata > Mammalia > Perissodactyla > Equidae > Equus > Equus quagga. Next base: position 165,315,029 of record NC_060268.1, read on the forward strand.
CATTGCTGCCATTGTCACTGCCGCCAAGACAGCTTCTGCAACCAGCACGATTCCTGATGCTGCTCGCAGAGACACTGTCAAAAGCCACTTTCCAACTTGCTACCTATGCCCGTCACTGGCAGAATCTGAGCCAGTCACGGGGGAGTCAGGGATATGTTGTTTGCTGTTCACAGAAGTGTAGCACAGAGGCTGGGAAGGAGGGCTGAGGGCACATAGTTGGCTTGGACTCAAATGAAGCACTAAGGACAACACTTGCCAAGGGAGAAGCAATTAGGAAAGACTCTGTGGTCAAGTAGAGATGTAGTAGGTTCCTGTTTCTGCTGAAACAAATAGCCATAAACTTAGTGGCTTAAAACAACGCAAATGTACTATTTTACAGTTCTGGAGGTCAGAAGTCTAAAATGGGACAGCACAGCTGCCTTTCTTCGAGACTCCGGGGAGAAGCTGTTTCCTTGTCTTTTCTAGCTTCTAGAGGCCATCCACATTCCTTGACTTGTGGCCTTCATGACTTTGACCTCTGCTTCCATCATCACATCTCCTCTTCTTACTCTGATCCTCCTGTCTTTGCTTATAAAAACCATTGTGATTACGTTGTGCTCACCCAGATAACCCAGTAAAATCTCCCCATCTCAAGACCCTTAATTACATCTGTGAAGTCCATTTTGCCATGTATTGTAACATATTCACAGATGTCAGGAATTAGGATGTGAACATAGAAAGGGGGCCATTATCCTACCTACCACAAGAGATTTGGGCCAGATGTTCAAAGGCCACATAGGCTTGAGATGAGTAGAGAAGAGCATGGGGAGCAGTGAGTTCCAGGCAGGGGAATTGGCAAGTGCAAAGGCACAGGGGCAGAGAAGCATGCAGTCAAGGAGGGGACAGTGTATAAGGAGTCATGACTGGCAGATGGCTCATGTAAGGCCACTGTGAAGCATAAATCTAGAAAGGAAGGTGTGGGCCAGATACTGGAAAGCATTGATCTTGTAGTTTAAGTTGCAGTTGATGGGAAAACATGGACGATTATTGAACAAGGGAGTAATGTAAAAAAAGATCCTATCTAGTAATGTACATAATGGCAATAGTTAAGATTTATTGAGACTGCCAGGCATTGGATTAAGTATTCACATTCAGTGCTCATTAACCTACATGACAGTCCTGTGACCATTAAGATCTCCATTTAGCAGATGAGGGAACTGAGGCCAAGAGAAGTTTAGAGACATTCCCAAAGCCATTTGTTTGGTAAGTCAGGGAGCTGCAATTTAAATCAATTAAGCTGACTTTGGAATCTGAGTTCTTAACCCCTGTCTTAGTCTACTCGGGCTGCCAGAACAAAATAGACTGGGTGGCTCAAACAACAGAAATTAATTTTCTCACAGTTCTGGAGGCTGGAAAGTCCAAGATCAAGGTTCTGGCTGATTTGGTTTCTGGTGAGAGCTCTCCTCCTAGTTTGCAGATGTGTCTTCTCACTGTGTCCTCGTATGCAGAGATAGAGAGCAAGTTCTATGATGTCTCTTTTTATAAGGGCACAAATTCCCTCATGAAGGTCCCATCCTCCTGATCTTATCTAAACCTAGTTGTCTCCCAAAGGCCCCATCTTCAAATACCATCACATTAGAGTTTATGGCTTCAACTTACAAATTTGGGTGACACTCTTCAGTCCATAGAAACTCCGAGGTAAGTGCGCGATCCATAGAAGAACTAGATTAGACCAGAATTGGACGTCTCAGATACTCTCATTTTCTAGAATCTCCAGAGACAAACTTCAGAGAAGTTAATTTTGAAATTTTTTGAACAAAGAAAGAAGGGAAATTAAAACAATAGTAAAGTGTCATTTCACTCCCATCAGATGGATGCACATTTAAAACAGATAACACCAAGTGTGGGCACAGACATGGTGTATGGAAACTCGTACCCTGGTGACAGGCGTGTGATGGCTACATTTTGGATAGCAAATTGGCAACACCTCTGTATTGACAGAGGAAGTGGGTTACACCTACCGATATGTTTATTGTAAACATATTTTGCTGTGTGTGATATCAAAATAGTAAAAACAAGCAAAGATTCTATTAGTAGGGACAGAGATAAATAACTGAAGGTTTAGTCCAACATTAGAATAGCATATAACAGTTAAAATGAATAAGCTCGAGCTCATCTATCAACATGGATGAATCTCAAAAACATAATGTTGAGAGAAAAATGTAAAAGAAGGCATACAATGTTGGCTAAAATGCACGTAAGTTTTTAAAACACAAAAATTTAGTGTGCATTTTTTATGGATACATATACACATAGTAAAATTACAAAAACATTGGTGAGAAGAATGCCATGAAGTGCAGAGACATGGAGAGGGTGGGGAGAAATGAGAAATGAGAAAGCTTTAGCTTTACCCATAACAATTTATTTCTTGGGGAGAAAAAGAGACATTTGTAGAATGTTAACATCTGCAAATCTGGGTAGGAAAGATGCTTGTGTTGTACTATTTTCTGAACTAGCATATTTTCCTGCTGTAAGATATTCAAATTCTTTCATAATATAAAATAATTAGGAAAGAAAGCAAGGAGATGTAATAATGATAATACTCAACTCCCCAGGCTGATTTGAGGATTAAATGAGATGCTATAACCAAACCATCTTGCACAGTGTCTGTCTCTAGAGGCCAGACTAAGGCCTCAGGAAAGGAAGGCTCCCTTCCCAGATTTCCTGTTCCTCCTTGACAATCATTCATGATTTATGGATTTTATATCCATTATTTTATTTTATCCTCATAACAAGCCAGAGGATATAGTACATATCCTTATCTCATTTCAAGACACTGGGGTCCAAGAAATGAATGTAGGGGCCGGCGCCGTAGCCAAGTGGTTAAGTTCAAGTGCTCCGCTTCAGCTGCCCGGGGTTCGCCAGTTTGGATCCTGGGCGCAGATGTGGCACCACTCATCAGGCCATGCTGAGGTGGCATGCCACATAGCACAACCAGAGCCACTCACAACTGGAATATACAACTATGTACTGGGGAACTTTGGTGGGGGGAGGAGGAGAAGGAGGGAGAAGAGGAGGGGGGGAGGAGGAGGGGGAGGAGGAGGAGAAAGAAGATTGGCAACAGATGTTACCTCAGGTGCCAATCTTTAAGGAAAAAAAGAACAAATGTAGTGGTTCAAGGCAGGCTGGAGGAGGAATCAGGTCTCCTGATAGCCTGCCCTTGGCTTTTCCCACTCTCTCTCCAAGATGGGGCAGCCGTGGCTTGTCAAGGGCTGGAGCAAGCTCTTCTCCCTGCAGAGTGATAGTAACCCTGATAAGCCTAATTTGCAGGCTGCAGAGGCAAGAGATGGATTGGAGAGAACAGGGCCCCCCTGAGCACTTCCTCCACTACTGGCTAACACATCCCCTAAGCTTTCTGCCTGAATGCTCCTGTTCACAAAACGGAGATAAATATACCAGTTTTTCCCTATCACACAGCCTTGTTCCCTATAGATGCTTTAGAAATATGGATCAAATGAAACCATATGTGCAGTCATGCTTTGGAAATAATGATGTGATAATAAATGTAAAATACTATTGTTATTGCATAAATGGGCTATTGGACTGAATGTTTTGATATTTCAGCATTTCCATATGGCTCAGATCCTTCCTAAAATTCTAAGAAAAAGAGAAGGAAGGGGGGAATCTCTAGTCTTTTTAACATCCAATCTGATGAAAAGCCCAAAGGAGGATTTCTAATTGCAAAGAACCAATTCCACTGAGTCTAAAAAGCATAGAGTTATCTCTAAGTGGCTGTGACATATGGGTACCGCAATGTCTTCTTCAATAAGCAGCTTTAATCTATTCACATTGTTTTCCATGCTATAAAAGTAGTTCCTAATTTACAATATCTGATAGGATTCCTTAATCTAGAAAATTAGATTTTTGGGGGAACATGGTCTGTGTGTCCAAAAATTAAAATCCAACTCTCTGTGCTCTTTTGTTTTCCTTCAAAGAAACTTTTAGGTTTGCAAATGCAGAACGAATTAATTTAGCTAAGTAATTGCCCCCATAGTTATAAAAATGGATGTTTGACTTAGTCATCATTGAGTTATAGGAAGTGCAGGACAGCAAGAACAAGGTGGCTGATAAAAAAGGAAGAGTGTGAGTTAACAGTGAGGGCAAGCAGGGGCATCTCCATAACGGGGACAACACTGGGCACAGGTAAAACCTACCTGCCAAGGGACTGAAAGCTGACATTGGGATGAGTAACTTCTATTAGCCCTAGGAGCTTGTCACTGAGCTTTTCAAAACAATGCCTTGATGGAGAATCAAAAAGAACTAGGAGGAAGTTTTCCAGCCATTCAGCAGTTGAGGAGTTGGCTGTATCTGGAATCCCAAACAACCAAGGGACAAGAGCCTGGGTGCTGGCCAAGTTGCATGGTCTAGACTCTCTCACCTGCACAAAGGAGGTAATACCTAGCTTCCCAGGACAGTAATGAAGTTTCAATAGATGACATATTGTAAGTTCTTTGAAATGCCTGCTCATGTCCATCCCCACACAGTGGTATTTGCCCTGAGAAATGTTTTGGGAGTAGGATGCAATGCCACATCCACCACGGATTGGACACCACTCTTTCCACTAAAGTTCTTATCTTTCTGAGTCTCCCCGAAGCACTTAATAAAGGCTTTTTGAAGTGATCCTTTAGGAACAAGGCAAGGGGTTGGGCAAAGAAATAAATTATTTCTTATTGATGACAGTAATGGAAAACAAAGCCCAGGAGAAATTCATAATAATAATTCGTCTTTTACCGGGCAGTGGATTTCATTTGAATTGATCTACCCTGACCAGAATTCCCCAGCTCCTTACTGCATGCCTCATACGTAAAACAGTTCTTTCCAAACTATACATCATAAGCACTAGTTCAAATTAATTAGGTATTGCTTGGATTTTTTACAAAAATGATTCAATTCTCGGAGTCTCTTGTTTTTATATCTCGTGTACTATGTGTCTTTAGAACTACTTTAATTTAATATTAGAGAAATTAGATATGCTTATAATCAAACTCCATTATTCACACAATCTAAGCATCCACACTTTTCAATGCTTGTATTTTGTACTTCAGTTTGTTTTCTTTTAAGGGTTGAATCAACTTGATTAGGTATTCTTATTGCTCAGCATAAGCCTTGTCTTTCTTTTCAGTCTGAAAAGACTGAGTGCTAACCACTGAGTCACAGAAACCTACTAGATTCAGCATTTCAAACTCAAACCAGGATGGCGCCAATGAGCAGCACATCTTCTTCCCTGACGAAAGGACACTAGTCACATAAGTAAATGTACCATCTTTTATTCTTAAAAAATGTTATAGATTGCAAGTTCACTTTCTTTTTATGATGGGTTGAGCCACTTATATCTTAAGGCATGATTTTCTATGGGATTTGCTAGGTCAAATGGTACATGTATTTTTAAATAGATATTTCCAGATTGCTTTCTCCACAAGATGTAACAATTCAGATTTCTACCAGCAATGTATGAACACATACTTAAATTCTCCATCAGGAATAGGTAAGAGAGGTTTTTACAATTTATGTCAGTTTGATAGGTATGTGATATTTCATTGTTACTTTTTTTTTCTTTCCCTGCTTTATCTCCCCCAACCCCCCAGTACATAGTTGTATATCTTAGTTGCAGGTTCTTCTAGTTGTGAGATGTGGGACGCCGCCTCAACGTGGCCTGATGAGCGGTGCCATGTCTGCGCCCAGGATCCGAACCCTGGGCCGCTGCAGCGGAGTGCGCGAACTTAACCACTCGGCCACGGAGCCGGCCCCTCATCGTCACTTTAATTTGTATTTACCCGACCACTAATGAGTTGAAGAAGTTTTAAATGTGTATGCTGGTTATCTGGATTTCTTTTTCTTTGAATTGCTTATTCATATTTTTGGCTCATTTTTTCTGCTCAAGTGTTTGCTTTCTTGTCAATTTGTAAGACCTCTTTGCATATAATTAGAGTTGTTAATTTTTTGTTGCCTGCACTGAAATTTTCTCCCAATACATAGTTTGTTTATTGATTTATTTTTTGGTATACAGGAAGCATTTTAAAAATTATTTTTTATAAGAAAGTATGCTTATTTGTTTTTTAAATGGTTTCTGGTCTCCCTGTCTTGGCTAACAAAGTTTCTCCTGGCTTTAGTTTGTATATGTAATCTCCATGATTTTTACTAAGATTTTAAAAATATTTTCATCTTTTAATATTTAAGTCTTTCATCATCTGGAATTTATTTTTGTGGGTGATGTAATACAAAGGTCAAATGTCATTTTCTTCATCATAGAGAAGCAGTTACACTATCACCATTTGTTTAATAATTCATCCTTTCCCCACTGAATTGAAATAGCATCTTTAACATCTATTAAATTTTAATATATGCTGGAATTTTTTCTGAATTCCCTATTCTATTTTATCTGTTTCTCTCATAATTTTTATTTTGCTTTTCTTCTTCTCATTTGTACCAGCCCTTGCCTGATTCCATACATACGCAATTATTTCCCCGTAAGTCTGAATTTGAATTCAAAAGATGTGAGTCCAAGTAGAAGGACCTCCTTTTACAAGATTTGATACACTGGGCAAACGATTTGCTTCTCTAAGCCTCAGTCCTCTCTTGGATAAAATTAGAGTGTTAATACCTGTCAGCGCACAGAGCTGTCGTTATCATCAAATGAAAGAATTTGTATAGTGCTAGGGACCCTTTAAGATACTATAAACATGTAAACTATTATGGTACAGAGAGATGGAATACAGCAACAGATATATACAGCCAGACCACGTATAACAACAGAATTCAGACCCACAAACTCTGCAGCAACCAGCCCAGGGAGCCAAATCACAACCTAAGCAGCAATTGGCCCCAATGATCAAAACGGTTAATAATTGCCAGCTTCCTGATTTTTTGCCACAACTCTCCCCCACTTCTCAGAACCAACTAGAGAAAGCTAAATATGGCTCCGCATACGATTCCTCCATTCTAGTTAGCCCACCTCCAACTTCCCTTGCCAAGAATCTCTAATAAAAGTGTTTCTAAAGCCTTCTCTCTTTTTTTCCCACTCTACAGCTGTTTAACTCCCTTACCTGCCTGCCTTTGGATCTCTGCCAAATACGAGTATAGTGACTGACTCCTACAATAGAGCAAATCTACATAAGTAGCCTCTGATATTTCTCATTTGGGTGGTCTTTGTATATTTTTATAACACCTGGTGTGTATTTAAATTTACTCGTATAAAGCTTGACAATATACATTTTTTATTTCAGAGAAATCCATTCATTTATTGGCTTAATGTTGATATTTATTAAGCATCTCCCATATAATAATAACTGTGATAGCTCCTCCAGGGTTTCAAAGAAGACTACTTTATGTAGAACCATAAATTATATAGAACCATGGGGAGCACATAACCTTGCTTGGAAAATATGATATAGAATATGAAAAAGTAAATAAAAAGGAAGTCAGCAATTGAGATTTCACATATAATATTTTAACAAGGTACTCCATAAATTTTTTAAAAAGAGGCTTGCAAACCATTGTCTGAATTAAAATGGAGAATTCATGTACTTCTTGCATGTGTCTGATTTCTTGGTACTGGATGTGGGAGTGGTCCAGATGATACCTTGATAACAAGATGGAAGCGTTATCAAGTCATGTCTTCTTTGCTGGCCCCTGGATACCTCCTTTGACTGTCTGGAGCTTTGTGACCCACAGCATGAAAACTAGAGACCCCCCAAAAAAGTGAAGGCAAAAGAACTGAACCTATCTAATAGGTAAGAAGATTGGGAACTGAAATAAAAGAAGAATTATTAGTCCAAAGCCATTTGGTTTCAGACGATTGTACTTAAGGAAGGTGCTCCATGGAGTTAGCCTGATTCTGACTCCATTTCCCTCTTTACCTGAAGTGTCTATTTTACTCAAGACATGTGCCTGGCCTTGTGGGGCCCATGAAATCAGTAAGACTTGGTTTTGCCTCTAGGGTGCCAGAAGATATGGAAAAAAGTGGGGAGTTATGAGAATTCAGAGGAGACAGATAAGTCCTAAAGGCCTTCATGGAGATAAAGATCTTCCCCCAAAGGAAACATAGACAGAAATATGGGCAAGTGTACGTGGTTTGTGAGTATGCCTTGACTGTAATGTGCATAGATGATGAGTATGGAGACACCAGGGATAAGACAAGGAATGTAGGTTGGAATCAGATGATGAAGGGCCCTAAATGCCATGGAAAATTTAGTCCAATATGGGGATGAGAAGAAGACAAGGTCAAGAGGTCTGCTCAAAACTGACCAAGCTCTTATATCACCTTCTGGTAGGAAAATGTCCTGTTGGGACCATTGGTCCTGGGACATGCTTCCTTGCTTTCTGAGGCACCCTTTCATCATGGTCCCACCTTCCAATAAAGGTGATTCTAACAAAAGAGGCTACAATATTTAGGGCTGTAATCAAGCCCTCCTTGCTTACACCAAAACTGTAGCCACTCTAAGCCAGAGCTTGGCTTATGGTCTCATGTGTCACTATTATCTCACTCCCACCTGATCTAGGTTTGGACATCTGGTCTCTCCTCTCCTATCTCTGACTTTGCCCACTGAGGACGGCTTAAGGTAATGCCCCCAGCCCTCTACTCTACTTGGAACTCAGAACTCAATTGCAGAAGCTGAACCTAGAAAATTCCCTGCACGGGGAGACCTTAAACAATCCTTCCTAGAAGATATAGTGCACTTTTCATTCCAATCTTTTCCTAGCCTTGGTGCATTCTGAAGAAGTAAATGTTCAAAATTTTAAAAAGATAGAAAAGCAATTATGTTTTCTGTATGTTGCAGGGAGGAAAAGAGGAACATGCAGACAAGTAGAAAGATTCTTTTACTGTGTTTGTCTTGTTTGTAGGGTTAGGTCATTCCTTAAGGCTGGGCCATTCAAAGCTTTTGTCTGTTCTACACACCTATGTGGGCAGCAGGTCTGCAGAAATACCCACAATTGCTCCCCATAGCTGGCTGCAGTTGGAAAAGCATTCCTTTTATATAGCAACATCTGGACACACGAAAGTTACATTTTCATTTTCTAGCAAGATGACTTATTTTGAAAGATTGGGTACCTGTGCTTTGAAAACGTGTTTTCTCTCAACAGAAAAGATAGTGTGAGTAATAACACCCCACAGAAACTGATTATTTCAGCTGTAAAATCCAACTTCTGTGGAGAGTGATGATTCTGAGAATAAGGTGGAGTTTCAAAGATAAAAAGTCTATACTTCCAGTCCAACTTTTTCCACTGTTCAAAAGACTCTGTTATCTGTATCTTTTTAGCAGCTTGCTTTTCCTTGTTTCAGACATGACAGTTCATTTTGAATGAGCTTTTGGAAGTCTTCTTAAATCAACCGTAACTACCAGCTAAAATAGCAACTACTCATTTTACTTTTTTTTACTTTACTTTTCCTTAATCAAATAATTAAATTTATTTATTTATTCAATGGATGTCTAAAAATTTTATGCAATGGAAAATGCAAAATAATAATGAGATGTAATTTCTGCTTTCTAGAAGCTTATAGTCTAATTATAGGGATGAGACATGTAGACCAATAACTATGGCACAAAAGAGTATATGATAAGGGCCTTATGAGTGATTTAGTTAGTTAAATGCTATGGTATATATCAGGAGTTAAAACACAAATGGCTAGGGGATCCAGCAGGAAATGAAGGATAGTAAAGTTGGCCTGTGAAAGAAGCAACAGGGATTGGCAAGGATCTAGAGTACTTATACTACCTAAAGGGGGCAACTTTTACTCTTTTGAGCTGTATGTTGTCAGGCAAGAATATGGGCCATCTTCTGCCCATCTTCTTATTTTTCAGGAGAATCCAGTGATCTGGACTATCAGAATATCTTTAAAAAAATCTAAACAGCTAAAAAATATCTAAAATCTAAAATCTGAAATATCTATTACAAATAAAATTAATCCAGGGCAAGCCTGGTAGCATAGTGGTTAAGTTCATGTGCTCTGCTTCAGTCGCCCAGGGTTCACTGGTTCAGATGCCGGGCGCAGACCTACACACTGGTCATCAAGCCATGCTGTGGTGGTGTCCCACATACAAAACAGGAAGATTGGCACAGATGTTAGCTCAGCAACAACCTTCCTCAAGCAAAAAGGTGAAGATTGGCAACATATGTTAGCTCAGGGCCAGTCTTCCTTACCAAAAAAAAAATTTTTAGATAAAGAAAAATTAAAATTAACCCTGTGTGGGTTTATAATGTGAAAGCCAAATGAAAGATGTCTGCATGCCATATAGAGCCAGAGGCCACGAATTTTCAAACTCTTTTTATAGTCATTTAGGGAAGGAAGTAACTACATTGTAACAGATAAGATCATGGGCTTTGGAATTGGGCAATCATAACCTAAAGCAAGTGACTTAACTTTTCAGAGCACAGTCTGTAAAATAATACATAATTCATAGAACTTTTGCAAGGATTAAGTGACAGAACATACACATGGTATGTATGAGGGTTCCTGCAAAGTTGCAAATACTCATTCAATGATAGTTCTCTCTCTCTCTCTTACACACACACACACACACACACACACACTCATGTTTTGGAATCCTTGAAGGCAGGAAGATCTATGGCTTCTGTCTTTATCCTCCAGCTACGTGGTAATAACACATTCAGTCTAGAGGTTAAACTGTTCATTAAATTTAGTGAAACAATCACCCTATTATAATTCCAACTTCTTGTTAATTGGTAGTTGACCTAGAGACGTGATCAGCTTCAGGTTTGATTTTGTCATTTGTGTGGTTGTTAGCCTACTTTACACGTGAACTTGCACCAGGAAGTACATAATGTATAGTTAAGCCTCCGTTTATGATGGTAGCAGCCATTGATGATCAATGCCTGGAACCATTTATTCATTAGGCACTGTAAAACACTAATATTACCATTCCATTATTCCATCTTCATTTGTTGGCTAAAAATACTTCAAAGAAGAAAAATTTCTCAGTAACTATTTTGCCATCCTGAGGTATAAATCTTATTAGAAAGACAAGATGAAGCTTGATTCTTTTTTTAATTACCAGTTTTCAAAATAATGCATAGTTCTCTACCTTCTTGAAAAGGTCAAAAACTAGTTTATCAATTTTATCATTGTCCCCATCATTAATATTGTCATTATGAACTCATGGATTCAAACATAGTTAATGTCATTTAGTCTACTACAGTTGTCATTTTTGCTGATGAACAAATTTCTCCTTCTTTAGTCAGTAGGAGCTTACTCAAATTGGCTCCAAAGTCCTTTTGTCGTGACCCTAGTTGACTTTGATACTTTCTCTACTTTTTGCATGATAAAATATTCCAGGATCATCCTGAACACTTTCTGCTGTGAGCCTAGAAACAGCACTTCTTCAAGGACTCCTAGTTCTTTTAATAGGAAATGATACATAGAAATCACAATCTTGGCACTTGGGGTGCTTATTCCCACTGAGTTGGTCATGATTTCTAGTAATTTCATTTGACAGAACTAAAATAAAAGTATGATTTTTAAGATACACTATATAATGAGATCATACTGATTCTTCCCATCCAAGTTTAGAACTACAGAGTTGTACTTAACCTGAAGTTTTCACTTAATATCAAAATCACATTTGTATTTCCTTTCATCCACACTAAAAGTCTTGGTTCTCAAAGACATCAACGAAAATACTCTTGATCTATTCCTGAGGACACATGCAGCCTATCCTAGACTAACATCACTGACACTATTGCTGATATGATATTAAAGATTGGTGGTTTTTGCCCATTAGTTTTGTCCCCATCAGGGATATACAGTCAAATAACCATGTTTTCAGATTCCTTTGACTATTTCTCTCTAGCTGATTATGCCATCACTTTGAGCACATTCATGTTGATTGTTCACTTTACTTTTGATTTTTAGGAATTGCTTTTTTAAAATGAATTTTTGTTTTGTAATTAAGTAAAATATCTATAAAGTCTACAAATAAAGTACTTCAAAGAAGTCAGCTTCTATCCATGCCCCTCCTTTTCACTATAGGTTAAATTTTTTAAGAAGTTTTTATGATTTATCTTTCCATTTCTCTAGTACAAGTGTGTGTGTGTTTACCGCCTCCTTTCTTAGATAATCCATAGCATATTATTATTGTACCTCCAGTACAATGTCGAATAGGAGTGGTTGCAGTGGAATCTCTGACTTGTTTATAGCTTAAGGAGAAAGTATTTGATCTTTCACCTTTAAGGAAGATGCCAACTATAGATTTTTGAAGATGCCCAATTAAGGAAGTTGCTTTCTATTCCTATGCTGCCAAGTATTTATCATTGCCAGAGGTTGATTTTCTTTTTTCAAATGCTTTTTATGCATCTATCGAGATGGTTATATGCCTTCTTTTCCTTTAATTTATTGATATAGTGAATTATATTGATTGATTTTTGAATGCTGAACTAACATTGTATCCCTCAGGTAAACCATTCTTGGAATGATATATTATCATTTTTCATAGTTATGTTTGATTTCTGAATATTTACTGAATGTTTCAGCATCAATATTCATGAAGAGTATTGCCCTGCAGTTTTCTTTTCTCTCAATTTCTTGGTCTGTTTTGGTATGAGGGTGATTGTGATCTCAGAAAATGAATTTGGAGGTAGTCTCTCCTCTTTTCCCTTCTATTCTCTGTGAGAGTTTGCGTACAATTTGAATTATTTCTTCCCTTAAACATTTTGTAGGATTTCCAGTGAGGCTATCTAGACCTAAAGCTTTCTTTTTAGAAAGGATTTTAACTACAAATTTAATTTCTTTATTAGATATAGGACCTTCAGGTTATCTAATTCTTCTTGAATTAGGTCATTAGTCATTTGTATCCTTCAGGAAATGTGTCCATCTCATGTACGTTGATGAGCTTATGGATATACAACGGTTTGTACTCTCTCATTCTTAGTTTTTAGTGTCCATAGAAATTGCAGTGATATACTTTTTCTCATTTTTGATAGTAGTAATTTGTGTCTTCTTACTTTTATGAATTTTTTTGATCTTTTCAAAGAATCAGATTTTGATTTCAGTGATTTTTTTCCTGTTGTTTTTCTGTTCTCTATTTAATTTCTCTCTGCCCTAATTTTTATTATTTTTTTTTCTTCTGTTAGCTCTGGGTCTAGCTTGCTCTTACTTTTATAGTTCCTTAAGCTACAAAGTTAGGTTAGTGATTTGGATTTTCCTTGTTTTTATTTATTTATTTATTTTTAATAATTTTTCTTTTTTGAGGAAGATTAGCCCTGAGCTAACATCTGCTGCCAATCCTCCTCTTTTTGCTGAGGAAGCCCGGCTCTGAGCTTACATCCGTGCCCATCTTCCTCTACTTTATATGTGGGAAGCCTACCACAGCATGGCTTGTCATGCAGTGCCATGTCCACACCTGGGATCCAAACTCACAAATCCTGGGCCGCCAAAGCTGAATGTGTGCACTTAACTGCTGCGCCACTGGGCGGGCCCCTGGATTGTCCTTCTTTTCAAATGCAGGTGTTTAGTTGTGAATTTTTCCTACTACACCCTGCTTTTGCTGCATCCCATAAGATCTGGTATATTGTGTTCATTTTCATGCATCTCTAAGCTTTTTCTAATTTCCCTTGTAGTTTCTTCTTTGACTAATTGGTTGGTTGATAGCGTATTGCTTATTTTCCACATACTTGTGAATTTCCTAGTTTTCATTCTCTTATTGTTGTCCATTTTCATTTCATTGTGGTCAGAGAAGATACTTTGTATGATTTTAAAATGTATTGAGCCTGGTTGTGTTACCTGACGGTTATGTCATCTATGCAGGAGAATCTTCCATGTGTGCTTGAGAAAAACCTGTAGTCTGTCGTTGTTGGGTAGAGGGTTCTACAAGTCAGTGAGGTCTGGTTGGTTTATAATGTTGCTTATATCCTTTATTTCCTTATGGATCTACTTTTCAGTTGTTCTATTCCTTATTGAAAGTGAGGTATTAGAATTTCCAACTATTATGCTAGAACTTTCTATCTCTTCCTTCATTTTTGTCAGTTCTTGCCTTGTATTTTTGGGGACTCTGCTGTTAGGTGTGTATATGTTTGTAAATGTTATATCTTCTTCACGGATTGACCTTTTTATCAATATACAATGTCTTCTTTGTCTCTTACAACTGATTTGTCTTATAGCGTATTTTATATGATATTAATATAGTGACCCCAGCTCTCTTTTAGTCACTATTTGCGTGAAATATCTCAAATGTATGTATTAAATCATGTGTTTTTGTTTTGTTTTGTTTTCGTTTTTTCTGCTGAGGAAGATTCATGCTGAGCTGACATTCATGCCCATCTTCTTCTGGTTTTTAGTGTGTGGGCTGCCAGCACAGCATGGCTGCTAAAGTAGTAGTGTAGGTCCATGCCCAGAACTGAACCCAGGCCATCGACGTGGAGCGGGGCTGGCCCAATCCCATGTTTTTTTTAACCCATTCTACGAATTTCTGTCTTTTAATTGGATCATTTAATCCATTTATATTTTAAGCAATTACTGATAAGGAAGAATTTGCTACTAGTATTGTACTATTTGTTTTCTTTATGGCTTATATCTTTCTTGTTTCTTTTTTTTTTTTTTGAGGAAGATTAGCCCTGAGCTAACTGCAGCCAATCCTCTTCTTTTTTTGCTGAGGAAGACTGGCCCTGAGCTAACATCTGCCAATCTTCGTCTTTTTGCTGAGGAGGACTGGCCTTGAGCTAACATTCGTGCCCATCTTCCTCTACTTTATATGTGGGATGCCTACCACAGCATGGCTTGCCAAGCGGTGCCATGTCTGCACCCGGGATCTGAACTGGCAAACCCCAGGCCGCCAAAGTGGAATGTGCGAACTTAAACGCTGCGCCACTGGGCTGGCCCCTCTTTCTTGTTTCTTGATTCCTCTGTTACTGCCTGTCTTTCCTTAGACTTAGGGATAGTTGGATCTGTGACCTCAGATCTCTGATGAGTTCAAGGAAAGTTATGATTTTGTGATTCTGTAGATAATTTAACTTTTTCTTGTTATTTTTCTTCCTATTATCTGGGTTGTTTTTATTATTTGGGAGTGATGCTTTTTCCAACCCAAGTGAAATTTTTTGTTTGTTTGTTTTGTTTTTTGTGAGGAAGATTGGCCCTGAGCTCCCATCTGTTTCCAATCTTTCTCTTTTTCCTTGAGGAAGATTGCCCTTGACCTAACATCAAAACCAATCGTCCTCTATTTTTTTTTTGGTATGTGGGATGCCACCACAGCATGGTTTGACAAGCAGCTGGAGGTCCACTCCCAGGATCCCAACCTGTGAACACCGGGCTGCTGAAGCAGAGCACACAAACCCAACCACTATGCCACTGGGCCAGTCTCCCAAGTGGAATTTTTAGAATGCCAGTCTTTCTTTTGGAAGAAAGTTTTACTTGTTAATTCAAAGAATTTATGGGCCCAGAGTGCTCCAGTATCTTCAGATTTTACTGTGCCTCAATTCCTTTTCATTCACTTATAAATTATGTGTTTCAGAGCATCTTCCCACTTTCTGCTGCTGTCCTCATATTGGCTAGTCGTATTTCCCAGTGAGCACTTTTTGAAAACTTTGAGGCTCTTCTCTCCCCAGGGCCCTGATAAGCCTAATTTCCTTCCCTCTAGTTCTTCCCTCACAAATGCTAATGCCACATAGGTCTTGTTGGCAATTTGTCTCCATTCATTTACATTTAGGGCTCATGGAGATAGCCAAATTACATGATTTTGCTGTAGATGTCCATAGGTCTTAACTTGGCTCTTTTAGCTATTCTGTTAATTTAACAGAAGGATTCAGGGAGAATTGAAAATTACACTCACTGCCACTATTATTCTAGGATCTATAGCTACTTTTTATTGCTCCTTAATTCAAGGAAAGTGGCTACTATTTACGGACTACCTGCTCTAGACCAGGCACTTTACATGTTATTATTAATACTTTTTACCAACCTTGTAGCATATTAGTCCTATTTTAGAGATGAAGTGACTAAGCAGACTCAGCTACCTAAGATCCTACAGTTAGGTGGTGGTAGAGCATGAATTAGATCTTTCCCACATCAATGACTGCCTTTTCGACTATATCATATGGCTGCTTCACATAAGAACATCAGTGCAAGCTAACACAATGCCAAAGAGTCCCCACATTAGCTTCACAACTGTGACTCACTCACACAACCTTTCACTGACCTTCTAGGATTATAGTCATTCATTCAATCAACAAACATTTATGGAGTTTATCTTATGTGCCAAGAACTGATATAATGACATAGATATAGTGAGTATTATCAATAAGAGTCTCTGCCTTCATGTTACATAATTTAGGACGTGTACTCTAAGGTAACACATTCTACTAAGTAGCAACAAGATAATAAATATGCTGACTTCAAAGGCAAGAGAGGAGAGCCTGGGCTGCAGCATAAAGACACCTTGAGGAGAGTAAAATTTAACTGACTTGAAGGGCATGAAGAAGTCCATTTATTGAACTTGGATATTCAACAGGGACTAGGGGTAGGGAAAGGTTAATAGTGTGATCCCTAAAGATACCGTGACATGGAAACTAAGGAATAAGATTAACAAGCACTAAGTTCAGTAGTGGGAAACAAAATTATTGGAAACATTTAAAAAGTCACATTTATAAATAGTCAAGATTTAGATAAATAAAATGGAAAGTGCAAGCATCCTGGGTCAGAAAGGATAATTGCATAGATATAGATGTGGGAACACTGTGGCCAATTCAAGGGACAATAAGGAAGGGAGTCTGTCCAAAGAAAGTGTACAGAAGGGGTTTAGAAGAGAAGAATGGGGCTGGTATCATATGAACTTTAAGTTCCAGCTGGGTTATTAACTTCGAGACCTTGGACAGTGACTTAACCTCTCTAAGTCTCAGTTTTGTCATCTGAAACATAAAGATAAGAATGATACTTCTTCATAGGGTTGAAGTATGGATAAAATGAGATGAGGCACATAACGAACCTGGCCTAGTGCTTGCCGCATGTTAAATACCTAATACACGTTTATGATGGTGGTGCTAACGTTAGGGATAATGATGATAATGAGACTGATTCTGGGTCACCAATGCCCATCTAAACACCAAGGTGTTGGAATTCTGTACCATAGTTTATGGGAACTGCTAAAGGGAATTGACTCTTTCTGAAGATGAATTTGGCTGTATCATCAGAATGGATTAGCAGGTGTAGATCAGAGAGGTAGGGAATAAGGCTAAAATTTCTGTCTGACAAAAGTGCAGACGTGAAAAGTACCAAGCATGCAGGAAAGACAATAACGTACATTTTTCTCTCCAGCGAGGACACGCTTTGTTTTTATCTGGGGTTTTGTTCTGGTTAAGTATGTACATTGTTATCTCCGGATATTTTCTCACTGACGTGGAATCAATATCAAATTATTCTTTTCTATCAGTTTTGGAGTTCTTATCCTGTAAAGAATTCAACTCCAGGCACAAAAATTGAAATCAAATAAATAGAGATTTAGGACTGATTATCAGATGTTTAATGTTCTTCCTCAAACTAATACTACTGGAGAGAAGTGCAAAATAGGAGAGTACTTTGCTTAAACAAAAAATTTCCCAATCACTTCCTAGAGCAGTTTGCTTAAGGAGTATAGTCTTACCAAACTGCCCTGAAGGAGGTGAAAAAGAGGTCACCAGTCTGGTGGGACCAAGTAACGAGGCCAAACTGGCAAAAGCTCTGAATATCCACTTTCTACAGCTGAATAGAAGGAGATAAACACATTCATCTTAGAACGAGTGATTCAAAAACTTCCTTTTGGCCACACAGGTCAGCAGAAACAAGGAGGCAGTTTTAACTTAATTTACTATCAGCCATCAGATAGAAACCATCAGATTGTTTTGATATTTTCTCCAATAACAAGCATGAGTTTTCACTGAACCATGAGCAAGTCTTCTTCTGGGTCACCTTTTGACAAAAAGCATATGTTTATGAGCTGGAAAACTGGAAAAAACATCAGTCTGTGTATAGTTCATAGAGCTGGTCTGTTTCTAAGAAACTCAATGGAGGATAAATGGCTCACGTCATTACTCTGCTGGGACATGGCCCTCAAAAACGGGATTTGATCTGGCTTTCTTTGGACTCTAACTAGATTTTTGAGAGGTCTTTCAAGCCTCATCTCCTAGACTCATATAAACCTTCTCTCTTGTTCCAGCCTATGGTCAAAATCAAAATTGCGGAAGATGCTTTTTTATCCTGGATCTGAGCCACGTTTTATTTCACCCACTCTTCTAGTGCCAAACTAACACTCATTTATTTAATCTACAAATATTTATTGAGTGTTGACTCTGAGCTGGGGACCCTGCTTGGAGCTGGAGAAATAATAGTTAGTTTGACCCAAGAGATGGATCCCAGTGTTCTCAGGACCAGTGTGTGGCTCCATTCCATGCATTTGTCAGAGTCTGCCTGGTCTTCCTTCATTTATGTTTCCAGTTTTCAGGCAGGCAGTTCCATACTTTTTCCCCTCCTGCAATCTTAGGAACTTGCCTTATTTTCCTAATCATTGCATATCTAGTCCCAAAGAGAAGCCACTATTGTTACTCTAAATTTCCCATTCCTAATTAACAAGGTGATAAAAGTCCGAACACTTTCACAGCACAACAAAATGTAGGTCTGTAAGGACATCTTATTTCTGAGCAACAAATGGCATTTTAATCTGGAAAGCATTTATGTTAGAATGCTTACCCTTTCAGCTATTGTTTCCATTGTCAGGGAAAAAACTGTAGAAACACTAATTATTATTGCTCGGTGAAAAAGGAAGTTTGAGGTACTTCTGAATCATCAGTTATAAAAAGCTATTCCCTGAGTTCATTCTATTTTATTGTATATAAAACAGTAACAACCTTTTAAAAATTAACATTATTGTCAGTACATGGAATAATAACAATATTTGGTGCAGTGTTCTAAACAGGCAGGCAGAAGAACAGCCCACTCTGGAAAGGAGATGGCCTTGCCCCTGTGTCTGAGAGCCAGCAGCTGTGGTGCTGGGAACGAAGTGTGCAGAGACAACAGAGATGCAGTGTACACCTCAGCAGAGCCCAGACTTGCAGGAGATATGATCCAACCTGGAACAAATGGGGCCTGTATTCACGTTACCCATCCTTGCTTCTCCCTATTCTGTGGGAGACGACCTGCATCCTGGGTAATTCATTAGAAGACTGAAGACACAGCAAGCAAATAGATGAGCAAAAGGGACAGTGAAAAAAGTATCATCCCATAAAAGAGGGCTTTCCATTCTGCACAGCTTTGAGTTACGGCACCCCATGCAACTGCCCAGGAAACTCGTCCTGTGGATTCTAGCCACAGAACCTTTGCTACCAAAACAGCATTTTACCATGCTTTGTTCAATCATGAAAGACATATCTTTCCTCCCCCTTCCTTGCAGTCTTCCCTTACAGTGTTAGAAGCTAGACAGTCTTCATAATTTATCTGGATAGGATTTGGTCTGCATTAAAGCTAAGAGAAGGACAGAGAAGTGACAGACAGTCATGTGTGGTAGAAGGCAATGGAGTTTGTGCTTACTCCTGCAGATGGGGAGTCTCCTGTCCTTCGGGAGACATCCATCTCCATCCAAGGAGAACATCCATGATGACTCTCAGCGAACATTCCTACTGATAGATCCCCTGGTTCCAGAATGCACAGCCTCGTCTCAGGTCTCCCCTCGCCATTTCCTTGTCAAATAAAAAAATTCAAAAGCTTCTCTGACACAATCCACGCGGGGAAGAGCATTCCTTTTGTAGCTAGAGGTTGTGCATGCTGAAGTGGTCACCTCTCATCCAATCCATCAGTGAAGCCTGTCTGTTCCAATTTTGAAATGTATCTGGAATCTGACCACTTTTCACCCTCACTGCCTCCTTTGCTAGGACCTGAACCAAGCCACCACCTTCTCTTGCCCAACCTCAGTCCAAAAACATCCATCATCCACCTCGATGACTAATCTTTCTTATCATTTCTCTCTTATGCAAAATCCTCCAGTGGTTCCATATTACCAAACAGTAGGGTCCAAACTTGGTGTGCTGGTCATCTGAGATGCTTATAAAAATATCTAGTATGAAGTCTTACTTCTGAAAATTCTGATTCAGTTGGTCAATTCTATTGTGGAAATTCTGTGGTTCAGACTTTGAGAAAAAAATCCTAAAAGACAAATTTCAAATTTCTTACCATGGATATCTACAATCTGGCTCCTCTTTCTCTCCCAGGGGTCAGCTTTTGCTCTGTCCTTCTCCTCCACCCATCATTCTATCTTCCAGCCATGCTGAGCTACCTTCAGTTCCCAGAATCTGTCTTGCTATTTTAGAATTAATATCTTTGTTCCATCAGCCTAAAATGCTACGTTTCTTCCAACACGTCTGCTATGTGAAGACATACATCTATACATCTTTCTCTATGTGAAAATACTTACAATGCCCTCCATGTTCCCCGGATACAATTGATCGTTCTCTCCCTTCAGTTTTCATTTTATCCTTGTGGACCTCTTTCATAGCTCTCTAACACCTAATTGCACATACCTGTTTTCTTAAGAGACAAGAAGTTCCTTGAATTCAGAGACCGTGTCTTATTCTTCTTTGAAGCCAAGCATCTGGTATTGTTTCTGGCACACAGAACTTGCTCAATAAATGTATATGTTAAAGAATGAATGCAAAAGTGATAGATTTTAAGAAATTTGTTTATTCTTCCAAATCAGATTAAAACTGGGAGTCAATTTCCTCCAGCCAATGAGTAATGAAGAGAATCAAAGCCTTGGTTTCATAACACAGAAGGTCACGGGCACTCAGTCCTCAGTAGCCTGGGGTACCTCAGTTACTCCTAAACTTTAGTTTTGGGGAGTTCAACAAATGCAGATTCCTAGGCCAGTCCCTCAGAGAGTCCAATTCTGAATGTCTGCAAAGGGGGCCCATGAAGCTACATTTTAAACAAGCGCCTCAAGTGGTTTTCCTGTAGATAATTCCAAAGGTTTGTTTCTCCACTAGGAGAAAGCAGACAACGCCTGATGCAAATCTTAAATCCTACAACCCAACATGCTGGTGCCTACAAGCGTAAATATAATATAAATATGCTTAGCTATGACTTGAAGACATTTTTTCCCCTTAATGACTCACCGAAGGTTGTAAACACAGTTCAGAGTTGTCAAGCCCTGGTGGATAGGAAAGCATTGTTTTTAAGATGTTAGTTTTTGGGGGGAAGTTGTAAAGCTCTTCAAGAGTTAATTGCCCGAATCAGTGCTCCACTCAGCCATCTAGCATGTGCCCCCTCAGGTGCGCAGGGCCTGAAGTTTCCCTCTTCCTCTAGGAGAAAGGAACTCCAGGAAGCACGGGGCCAGGCCTGAGAGACTGTGATTTCTTCAAAGGTTGGAACTGTGTCAGAATCTGTTCCCCACCCCTGGAACCCTTCCTCGTTGACCTTTGGGAGTGAAATCTCAAGCGAACAGAACTGCTGGGGCAACGTCTCCCTTCCATTGCTAGTCACAATAGGAAATTGCACAGGGGCCAGCCACTCCTGACATTATCACAGCCCTTCCGCTTCCAGGCTTAACATAAAAAGTAATCTTATTGAAACAGGCAGAACCAAAGAAAAAGGTACCTGGGACAGATCTTCTGGGAGGCACCCCCTGCAGGAAGTGGGTGAGGTGAGGTGAAGTGTCTGTGAGTTCCCCAACCGTGGGTGGCTTACTTCCTAGCCACACTGGTCCTTGCCTGGGTGAATAGTACAGAAATCAAAAGGCAGTGCTAGAGAGAGGGCAAAAGATTTGTATTAACGAGGAAGTCATGATAGTCTTTGGTCCTTTACATAAAACGGGAGTAATTGTTAATTTAGAGGCACCTAATATATGGGAAACTGGGCCCCACCAAAGACAAAAGAGATGCTGTAGGGCTGGTCTTGTAAACTGAAAGACATTTGCCAACATTACTTGGTATTCATAGAATGCCCATCTATACTCAGATTTAGCAAATAAAAAATATCTAACAACAGTAGCTACTACATTTTACGTGCAAAATACTTGATGGAACATATTACGTTTATTGGTGTAACTTTCACAGCAATCCAGAAATATAGATGCTGTTATTCCCATTTTATAGTCGAGAAAATGGACATTAACAGAGGAATAATTGGTTTAATCATTACTCTACAGCTAAAACTAGTATATGCCTAACCAAGGAATATTGTGTGAACATCAATTTTACAAGTAGCATGGGAAATTTGATCACAAACACTTTTTAAAATAAGAAAAGTTCATAGGAGTGGCATAGATTAAAATGTCACATTCAGAAGAAGATAACTGTGTTGATGGTGGTCAGTGAACGCTTCACTGAACTGAGACCAGAAGAGCAGGCAGAGTTTGGTCTGACCGGCATTGAAGGGGATAGGATAATGGAGGCCAAGCAAAGAGGCAGGACTCTGAGGCACACGGAATTATTCAGTCTGTCATAAAGTTTTTAATAAAGCATCATGGAGAAGTTCAGAGGCGTTAGTGGGTCTAGAAAAAAGAGAAACCTTGAGAGTTAGCTTATGGAATCTGTGTTTTTCCTTATAGACAATTGGAAAGCCTCAAGGTTTTTTGATTGAGTTTATTTTAGGCAATCGGGTACAGAATGAATTAAGTGAGGGAATCTATTTGGAAAGTCTTTCAGGGGCTGAGTGATGAATTTCTTCACAGGTGGAGGAAGGAGAGAACATGATGAGAGAGAAGGAAGGGGCAACACTAACAAAGAAGTGCCTGGCCTTGCTCTGAGGGTCAACAAAGACATGGTTTTGAATCCTCCTTCCACCATTCACCCATATAGGAAGAAGAAGAAGAGTAGCCAACATCTGTTGAACTTGACTGTATGCCATGCACGGTGCTGGCCAATCCCTCATTGCACAGATACATTCCGAATGTTTTCTAATGTCAAGCATCATTTTAGGCATTAGAGATACAGCTAAACAAGAGAAAAAATGGGCTGTTCTGTCTCTAATTCTATGAGACAGAAACCATTATTGTTCCCATTTTACAGATGTGAAGATCAAAGTTCTGAGAGGTTACACAATTATCCAAGGTCACATAAATCGTAAGCAGCAGATCCATGACACTCTGCATTCTAAACCAGCAGGTTATTAGAGCAGAGCTCAGATAATTACCCTTTCCTCAGCTCCAGTGGTCTCTTCTGTAAAACGGGGATGGAAGCCCTTCTCATAGCACACGGCAATTTTGTTTGTTGATTTATTTATTCATTCATTATTGGTGGCTGATTCCACTAGAGAATCTCAAAGAGATTCCCAGCCCTCTCTGAAATAAGGTTGGTGTGACTCCAGGGATAATGGACAGCAAAGGGGCTCTGTTCACATTAAGGATGATTTCGCCCCTTGTGTTTCGGCGAGGGCCACCTTTGGAAAAAGCACGAACAAAACAGGTATATTCTTTCCTTTCAACCCAAGTTCTGAAGGTTTCTTGATTTTCCCAGGAGTCAAGAGAAAAGAATTATCGCTTTATACAATCATTTTATTCTGCAACTCTGAAAACGGCGTCATGGACACAAGGAATTTGTTATTTTAATTATGGGTTTGGAAGGTTTGGTAAGAAGCCACTTTTCTTAGGCTAGACTCTAAGAAGAAAACAGGTGAGAGGCTTTATGACTTGGTTAAGTATGTTGAAGTAGGCATCCTGTGTGGGTAATACCACCTTCTTAGTCAGATTATATTCAGAAGACGGCAGCCCCAGGAGGGGCCAGGAAATGGCATACAATCTCCGCAACTGAGACTTGCCACTAGGCTACATTTGTAAGACAGGAAATGCATTAAGGAAAGGAAGCCAAATTAATCATGTTACCTTGTGTAAAATACCACCCACCATATCTTCCCACCAGAACAGGTACAGAGAGCTGTAAGAACAGTGAAGCCAGTTCCTTTTATTTTTAAACACAAAAGAAGAAGGAGGTCTTGGATGTGAAAGGGACCTTCATTTGAGCAATGTACATCACCCAGCAAGATGGACAGAAGATGCCTGTACCAAGTGAAGTCAAGCATAGAGCATAATGACTCAGAGATTAAAAATCATCCTGTGTAATTTTTAAATTATTTAATTCACATTGATTAAGCATCTTTTACACTCCTGGCTGGATGCTAGGGATTCAAGGACAGATTCACATATGGCAAAAGTGTTTGAATGTGTTCCTTGTTTATTGTAAGCCTAGAGAAGTGGCTTTGGCTTCTTATTTAACAACTCTGGACCTCTGAACAATAATGACACTTCATAGGGTTATTATGATGATTAAATTAGATAATCTATATACATCAACAAACCTAGTGGCTGGCAGACAGTAAGTGTTCAGCAAACATTATCTGCTATTAGCCATCACTGTTAGATGCTAAGACACAGTGATGAGCAGTACTGACATGCTTGCTGCCCACTAGAGGCTTAAAGTCTATCACATTTACTAATTTTCCACAGAGGTTGTGATAGAGGAATGTTACAGGGTACGGTTATCAGCCAAGGGAACAGTGGTCAATTTAAGCTGGGAGAGCCTGAAAATCTTTCGGTAAATGGGTAGATTGGGCAGTGATGGAGGGGTGCAAGAAAGGGTACTTCAGGCAGGCAGATCAGTGTGCTAAAATATGCAACAGCCAGGACTGTCAAGACATTTACTGGGATACAGGAGGGCAAAGACTGAAGAGGAAGCTAGAGGCCAAATCATAGAGGACTCTGGGGCATTTGTTCCTTCAGTAAATATTCCTAAGTGTCTACCATGTGCCAGGCACTGTGTGAAGTACTATAAGAGAACAAAGAAGGAAAGGACTTCACTTCAAAAGCCATTTACAAGTAACCCTTGCCGAGGGCAAGGGATCATAAGTACCATGACGAGAGGAACAAACCGTACAGTGAGTGGTCCTGTTCCT
Source organism: Equus quagga (assembly GCF_021613505.1). Classification (NCBI taxonomy): domain Eukaryota; kingdom Metazoa; phylum Chordata; class Mammalia; order Perissodactyla; family Equidae; genus Equus; species Equus quagga. The sequence continues at coordinate 165,339,918 of NC_060268.1, forward strand.
GCCCCAGACTGTGACCCAGAGCAATTTGATTTACCTCTTTGGGGCTTAGGTTCGTCATCTGTGGGCTGGGGATGTTAATTATTCCCTGCCTACCACACCTGAAAAGAGGAATGAGAGCTGAGAATATCAGAGGAGGCAAGGACAGAAGGCGGAATTGTAAAGCACCACTGACATAAAAAAGACAGTGAGAAAATGATGATGATGTTGGTAAAGATGATGATTGTGATGATAAAGAAGCTAGAGAAGATGGTGGTAAATAAGATGAAAACAATAACTATCGTCATGACGATTCATCATGATTCATTCAATCATTGAACAACTATATATTGAGAGCTGACTACATGTTGGACACTGTTCTAGCATTATGAATAAGCAATAAACGAAATATCTCTCTTATTTTTTATTGGGAGGAAAACTATAAATAGATGAATAGTCATATAGATATTAGAGTTTTAGATAGCAAGAAAAAAACGTAGAATGAAGAGATAGAAAATGATGAGAGGTGGTGTGAGGATGATTCTGGTAACAGGTGAAATCTCTTAGCAAAATTAAAAACCTGTGGGAGATTTCAAAGCAGGGGGGCAGGTTCCTGTGGGTCCACTTTTATTTTTATTTTCTGATCCAATCTTTGTCACTCTAGGTGGTTCCGAGTGGCAGACATGTGGTGTTGTGACATTGGTATAAGCTCTGAGTGGGTACATGGAGGACAAAATGTGGAAGAAAAGATCTTATTTATGGAGTCTGAGTACAAATGCCCAAACAGTCTGGGCAAACAAAGACACTGGTTGTTTCTTTCATATAAAACATGTTTCTGAAGTTTGTCTTCCCTGCGTCCAGCCGTGATTTCTGTGTAAGGTTCAGGAGGCTGGCACGTACGGCAGGTTGGTAACGTCAATTTTCCCCGTAAGAAATAATAACATCATCATAATTGTCTTTGGTTTTAGGCTTATGTTATTTTCCTGAGGGAAATGAAGTTGAAGGTGGGTGGAGAAAGGCTATTAAAACCCTGGGCTCTTTCTGCACATATAAAGAGCATACAATGACTTCGCTCGCCCTGGTTTTGGCAGCTAAGGTCTGAATCAGCTCGGGCAAACCCTGAAGTAAACACCTGAACATCACAGGAACAGAGAACAGGGAATCAGAGGGACTGCAGGGAAGCCCAGGTACAATTAGAACATTCTGTAACTTTTGAAAATTTGGTGCATGTCAAAGAAAAGGCCCCATTGGACTCTGGAAGGTCTCCAAAGGCAGAGGCCATGTTTTATTCACATTTATATTCCCTGTCTTTTAGTACTGTATCTGGCAACATAAATCAGCAAGCATTTAGTTGTTCGAATGTGGGACAGAATAAAAGAGATAATGAGTAAGTGAGTAGGAGAATAAATTAGCAGAAACTGGTGTGGAGCAGAAGTGGAAGGAACAGACAAATGCAGAATCCAGTCCAGGCTTCATCTTCACCAGCTGGAAGATCCCGGGCATGGTCTTGACCTTGAACTTCATTTCCCTTATCTGGGAAATAAAGAGAATTATCATATCTACCTGAGAGAGCTCTTGTGAGGATTATGGAGTGACAGCCAGCATATGAATTTCCCAAGCAGCGCCTGGCATGTAGATGTGCTCAACCAACGGTCAGTGTTAATAATCATATTGGTTACCGTGCTCATGATCCTTGTCAGAAAGGCAATATTCTTCAGGACCAGAGGAAGAATGCGCAATGTAGACATATTTCAGTAAAATGTCTAATCACAACTTCACTTAGCAAGGGCTTTGATCCCTTTACGTTGTGTGTCAGTCTTACCATCCCTAAATATAAAGCAGTACATGATCACTTAACATGTTTAAAGTGTTAGGTGCTTTGGGGGATACAAAGAATTATAAGATGTGGGCTCTGTCCTCAGGATGCTTTTACTACCTAGAAAGGTAGAGAGATAGACACACACACACACACACACACGTAAAACTGTGACACAAAGCAATCCAAACTAAGTATTATGGGGAAGCAGGGAAAGCAAAGACTACTCAGGTAGAGTACTTGGAGATACTAGAGAAAGTACAGCCCAAGGCTGCCCTTCTAAGAAGCCGATGCTCTTAAACTGAGTGACTGGTAAACAAAGCAAAGAACACGAAAATTCATAATAAACATTTCAATTAAAAAACTTGGAAATTCTAAAATATCATTCTGAATATACTTCAGATCACAGAAGAAATGAGCATTGCAGTCGTAGACGTTTACAGAACAGCTACAATACAAACCGCAAATGAAATTTGAGATGTAGTCAAAGCCGCACTCAATAGAGATGACATTGGAGTAAATGTTTTCATCTTTAAATACCAAAGAATAAACATGAGGGAAATAATCATTGAATTCAAGAAGTTAGGAAATTAACAAAATGTACCGAAGTAGGAGAAAAGAGTGAAAATGATGAAGGCAGAAATGACTGAATTAGAAAGCAAAGAAAGAATTATTAATAGACCAAAGACGTGCTTCTATAAAATAATCATGCATCCTGAAGAAACGCGTGCGTCTTAGGGGAAAAAAAAAATAGAGAATAAGACAGTGTGTTGGTGGTGGGGAACAGGCTATCTTCCATTAGAAATGAAAAAGAGTTCATGACATGTAGACAAGGTTTTAAATTATTTTTAAATGCCATTAAAATGTTTGAATAAAATAGATAAAGTTTGTAGATCAAAATTGGCTTAGGAATTAGAAAAAAAGAACTGGACAATAATGAAGGAAGCCTTCCCCTCCCCCTCCCCAATTTCAAAAACAATCTCTGTGATGTTTAATGGACCCAGATAAATTTTACAGATATATCCTTTAAGGAGCAGGCAATATCTATGTTGTTTTGACCCTTCTGTAGAGAGAAAGAAAGATTCCCAAATTTTTTTTGAAGCTAGTATAACCCTGATAACTCAAATCTGATAAACATAACACAAAAAAGGGAATATTAGACTATTTACATTGCCTGTATCCAATAACAGACGTGTTCCAATCAATTGTCCTGGATTCTGACCAGATTAGCCCATCACAACTTCTGGGAGAAGTAAGATAATGAGATAAGATAATGAGTAGGATAATGAGATAAGATAATGAGTAAGATAAGGAGATAAGATGAATACAAGAGCAAGAAGAAAGAAGTTTTCATGGTGTGGGAAGCAGAGTTAGGAGCCTAACGTCTTTCTATCTTTATCTAACTGGAAAACTCCAGAGAACAATGAAAAAATTTTGGAATTAGTAAAAGAGCTGAGTAAACTGATTAGTTACAAACAAACATACAAAACAATTATTTTTCTCTGTAACCAATTTTATAATATAATGGAAGCGGTTTCCCAATAAAAACACAAAACATCTTGGGATAAATTTAATAAGAATACTTGGAACCTGTATAAAGGAGACTACCTTTTCTTAAGGTCTTAAAAGGAGGTTTGAATACAAGGAAAATTATACCGTGATTCCTTGGTAAGAAGACTGAATATTATTATGTCAAATATACCCCAATTAATTTATAGATTTCAATGCATATTTGCACAGGTAGTGTGAAATAGGAAAGTAAGGCCAGTCCATCTAAAGATGCGTTATCTACAGTAAGCCCATAAATAACAGGCCCAACTCTCCTGGTACCCACTAAGAAACATACAGAAATTTACACCCGAAGGATGGGAGGCCAGAGCATCTGTCTACTGGCTCCCATCACTCATTGATTGAGGTTTGCCCTTAGGGCATTGATTTCTCTGCCCTATAAACAGACTTCTGCAAGATTGGTAAATCTCAAGGGAAAAAAAGAAAAAAAAGGAAAACTGATTGTTTTGTGCTGAGGCAAGATACAATCATCATGAGGTCAGACTTAGTTCCCAGGGAACTGGTCATCGTAGCAGAGGCTAAAATCAGAGGTGAACCAAGGGGTGGACTTTAGGTACCAGAGGTGTCTGTCACAGTTGATGAAGAGTATGATGATGCCAACTGGAAAAGTCTTGAGTCTCAGGTGAGACAAGTTGGCCTTTGTTCTGCGGCAAAGGGAATGAGAACTTGTGGAGAAAAACAAACTCATGCTAGTACCATTTAGAGAACCACAAGAAGAGAAAAGCCAAATTAATGGGAGCAACAATGCTTTCTTTTACAGCTAAATGGTTAATGACAACTTTGGATGGAGAAATCATATGTCCTAATCTTGAACTGTAGGATTGAATAGCCACATTACAAAAGTCATATTCTGAACTAGAGAATGGCTCTGTTTTGAGCGTAAGGGACTGAAGGACTTAGAATTTCCACTGTGGTCTTTGTCCCCATAGCTATTTTTCCCTACTCCCTCTTGCAGTTGACTTTAGCCCCTGACAGTGGCATCCCAACCCTTTTGATGAACCTGAATTGCCCTGTAATTAATCTGTAAGAATAACTTCTCTCTCTTCTTAGAACCATTTTTTTGTCCAACTATTCCACACACAGGCTAAACTTGCTGACCCCTCTTGCTAAAGCTCTTAAAAATCAATGTACCTTTCTCTTTTAAATTATAACATTCTTTCGGAGCCTTCTCATGCCATTTTGAATAAAGGCTTATCGTAACCATGCTCTCGTTGATTTTCCTCCAAAGTTTTTGACGCAACCAATTGGATCAGGACTGAACTTCTGCTCAGTCTTGGCCACTTAGATGAGAAGAGAGAGTACCAAAGACCCTTTGGTGTCTCCCTTCCCTGGAGTCCTATGGCTGGTCAGCTGAGTCCTACTCCTGATGAACAAACCCTGTGCTCCCTTGGCATTCAAGTGCTACCTAAACTGTTATTTTTAATTTTTATTGTCTTTGGTATAGTCCTCTTGACTTGATTTGTCTCATTGCTCAGGGCTGGCATAGACTAGGTTAGGGTTGGATTCCCAGAGCCTGGTTATCCGTCTCTTGTCTGTTCACATCAAACAAACCTCTGTGCCATCTGGCTTCTGCAATTCTCTCAGAGTCTTACTGAGGACAATTGTTTTCTTCAGTGACCCGTCTGGGGAACTCGGGATATGTATAAGAAGATCCATTTTCATGGCACCTAAGAATCAAAGGTTCAAACATTTCAAGTAATCACTGATCAGTAATTTTTTTATTGTATAAAGAGGCATCTGAAAGACAGAAAATTTCTAAAATTACTCTCCTTAAGGACTCCTTAGACAAGGCTAAGGAAAATATACAGAATCTAAAAATCTAAACTTGAACTCTCCTCTTCTCCATACCCAACTCCAAATTGGCCTCCCTCTGTTGTCCTATACATCAACCACCACTTCCACCTTGCTCTGCTCCTTTTATTACTCCTGAACCTTCACCAGACCCTTTCCACTGTCCTTCATACACTTCTCACTGGACAATATACATACATAATGTCTTATAACGTAGGTGGAGATGAAGATCAGCCAGTTGCTCTTTTAGTTTTTAATCTGATCTAATCAAGATCAGATTTGCATGATCTAGTTAAAGGCTCTCCAAACTCTTAGATAGAAGACAGTTCAATGAAGAACTTAGAATTGTCTTATGATCTTATAATTCTGGATGTTCTGATCAGTATCAATTGGTTCACTCCCTTGTGAGTCTTAAAGATACTAAAACTTGTTTAGAAACTACAGAATGCATTGATTACAGAATGATTAGCAGCTATCTCTGTGGTCTTTCCTGCTAAAATTGATTAGTCAACAATCCAGTCTTATAAACAGAAAAAGAATAAATCAATTGCTAATTTCAGAAACTACTTAAAGTCACCAGGGAATATTATAGTCTCCATAAGGGCAAAGACAACCCAATTCCCCTATCCACGTTCTGTTGATGTTCTTAAATCAGAAGTGGGATATTAGGCAGAAAACAAGATAGAATGGCAGTCTGCTCCCCTCCTGAATTAATAGGGCTTCTTGAGCACTTTGATGATACGTTGACTCAGAAAAAAACATAAATTGCAGGCCAAATAATAGCTCTTTAGGTTAAGTAATTAGACAAACCCAAGAACAAAGGCACCTCTGTGTCTGATATAGACCAAGACATTGGCAATATTGTGAGGAAAAATGACATTGGAAGTACAATTCCCACTTTAGCTTGAAAGATAAAAATTTCACAACTTTGTATGACAAAGTGACAGCCCTCTGAAGAGGTAGCCTCTCAACTCTGCACACATTTGCCCTTAACACAGAGGGAAAAATGTCCATGCAATTTCAGAAACAGAAGGTTCTATCTCTAGATGATTCTAGTCTACACTCTACTATAAATCTTTCCGCTTTTCCATCATTTCTTACTCAGAATAACAAAAAAGTTCCAACAGCTAGAATCTCAAATATCCCTTAAATTACCTTTGTTTCTGCCACTGTAGTCCCTCTGAGCTCTTTTGCCAGCAACACACTTATTGCTTAGGGACCTCACTCCAGCGAATCAGTTGGAACAAGACCCACTTTCTAAATGGAGTGCCGCTCTTACATCCGGACCAATGGCCTCTTTCTGGAACACACAGAAGGAAAATAATCCCCAGCCAATAACTGAATGATTACACAGATTGATTACCCACTATCAACATCTCAGACCTTGAATTTGTCCCTGAAAGCTTCTGGGTCAAAGACAGTTCAGTTGTAACACATTAGGGAGTCTGAGCCCTTAAAGTCTCCACTAATTCAGCAACACTTTTACTAAATCTGTCCCAATACCCACACAAAAAGAAGGGTACTGAAGGACTGCAGGCCAGCATATCTACATTCCTCCAGATAGGACTCATTATCCCCTGCACTTGCCCTTGTAATATCTCTGTTCTGCCCGCTAAAGGACATATAAGTATGGCCACTGCTTTGTTCAGGATTTAAGGATCATCAACAAGATTGTTCCTGTTCACTTTCCTGCAATCCCAAACCCTATTACCATCATGTTCTCAATCCACAAGACAGTTGCTTACTTTACATTGGTCAAGCTATGTTCTGCACTCTTAGGATACCCCTGCACACAGACTCACAGTATCTATTTGCATTTACTTGGGGAAATCAATAATATGTGTAAACAGTTTGCCACAATGGTTTACAAAGTACTCTCTTACTTCTTAAAATTATTAACTGTAGCTTTAGAAGCATCCAAATCACCCAGGACTCTGTTCTTAAATAATATGTGGATGATCTGTTATGTTCTCCAAATCAAAAGTCTTGCAGAATTGATTCCCTTTATTTGGTGTCAGTGTTAGCATAAGAGGGACACAAGGTCTCTTAAGTTTATCTTCAATTTTGTCATACCCAAGTGCATTATATAGGCCATGACATATTGCAATATGGAAGGACTCTTTCTGATCAAAGATTATAAGCTATTGTGACTTCCCTGGGCCAATTACCAGCAGACTACTAAAGGATTATTTAGTGTCATATGGTGAACAGACATTTGCTTTGTAATGTTTCTGAATTGGCTTTCCTTCTCTATGATCCAATGAAAGCTGACACACACAAGCCCTTGCCCAAAACATTCATTGGAAACTGCTGTAACATAAATGACTCCCTTGAAAATCTGCTAACCAATTACCACCAACCTTTTTATTTGTACATCAGAGATCAAGACAAACTTTGTGGGTTCTACACAATAGTACAATGGATATCAGTGAGCTGCATCACTTGTTATAGCCTCTCACTTTTGCTCCCCAGGTAGCAAAAGCCTACCTCCCTTATTTGTGCACAGTGGCAGCAGCCACAAATTTAACTGAGGCCTCTGCTGATCTAGTCGGGATCTACACTTAGCCACATGATCTCTCATGTTGTTCAGACCTTACTCCTGTCTGAAAATCCTGCTTTTAGAAAGACCTCCTGTGAAATCCTTCTGTCATCCACACATATTTCTATCCATCATTGCCACATCCTAACCACCGCCCCCCCAACCCTTCTTCCACTCTCAAAGAGAGAATCTCATGACTACCATACTCTTCCTCTCTACCTTGTCTTGAACTTTTTGAAACCTATCTAGACAACCAAGATTTAGGACTTTTTGTAAGTGATCCTATTTAAGAACTCAAGAAGAAAGCTGTCAAGCTGGATAGGTAATCATAACCCATTCAGACTTGATTGAATCCAATCCTTTCCCAGAAGATGAGTCTGTAGAGTTGATGAAATCGTACTCCTTAGTAGGGCCTGCTGGCTAACTAAAGACAAGAGAGTGTCCATCTATACAGATAGTAGATATACTTTGGGGCTAATGAATGATTTAGACAGGATTTAGAAGCAACATGGCTTCTTCACTTCCCTTGTGAGTGATCATGAATATGTTCATACTAGAGTCTCTCTGTTTTCTGGTTGGCCAAGAGCCTGTCCTTGCTGTAAAGCAACTTGTATTTGTTTCTCATTTAGTGAATATCCACATATTTATTTTGTGAAGGGGTACCCGTTTCACTGAAGCAGTAATTAAGGAATTTGCAAGGCTCTGCCTGTCACACAAAAGTTTCACCATCACTATTTCACAAGAAAAATAGAAAGAATGCACAGAAAATTATACTGAAACTTGCAAAAATATCACAGGAACTTACATTTCCATGGTTAAATACCTTGCTCTTGGCTCTCATGGATGTTAGATGCACTCTAAACAGGAACTCATAGACTCTTCCCATTAGAGCTGGTCACTGAATGCTTCATGTGTCTCAGCTGCTTGCCTCCTATCCTTGATTTTCCTCTTTTACAGATGAAAATGGCCAAATACTACAGAGATTTAATACAATTTATCCAAGCTTATTAACAGCAGGTCCAGGTGGCTTTTCCCAATTATAAACCTTAGGAACCCCTGCCTAACTTTCAGCCTGGCGACCGTGTGTACTTGAAATGACACCAATATAAAACTTCTCTTGAACTTCTTTGGAAGGAAACTTATCAGGTACTATTAGTCACAAACACTGTAGTAAAACCCCAGGGTATTGACTTTCAAATTCATATCTCTCACTTAAAAAGATATCTTATATCCACTTCCTGGACTTCTAAGCTAATGGAAAATTCTCCAGAAACAGGCTGTCATGAAGGAGACAGCCTTCCCAAAAGCTTCAGATCAAGCAGCAGACTGTTATGTGTGTGTATTAGTCAGCACTCTCCAGAAAACAGAATCAATAGGATATATATATATAAGATATTTATTATAGGAATGGCTCACATGATTATGGAGACTGAGAAGCCCCATGATATGTCATCTGCAAGCTGAAGAATCAGGAAAGCTGGTGGCCTAAGTAGCTGATGTCTGAGGACAGGAGAGGATGAATGTCCCAGTTCAAGCAAGGAGAGCAAATTCATACTCCCTCCACCTTTTTGTTTGATTTAGGCCATCACGAGATTGGATGATGCCCACCTGCGTTGATGAGGGCACTCTTCTTAACTCAGTCTACCAGCTCAAATGTTAATCTCTTCCAGAGATCCCCTCACAGACACACCCAGAAATAATATTTCATTGCTATCTGGGCATCACCTTAGCCCAGTCAAGGTGACACATAAAATTAACCATAACAACGTAGGTGGCTTCCACCAAGGACCTTCAACTCAAGACCCCAGGCAAACCAGGGATTACTTACCACCACACACTTCTTTACATCTTTTTCTTCTTTTTTTTATCCTTTAACTTTATTTTTTAAGAGTTTTATTGCGATATAATTCACATATCATACAACTAATTCATTTAAAGTGTATAATTCAGTGCTTTTTAATACGCTTACAGTTATGCAGTCATCACTACCATCTAATTTTAGAAAATTTTCGCCACTCCAAAAAGAAACTCTGTCCCCATTAGCTGTCGCTCTTCTTCCCCACACCTCACAGCCCTAGGCAACCACTAATCTACTTTCTGTCTATATAGATCTGCCTATTCTGGACATTTTATGTAAATGGAATCATACAATGTATGATCTTTTGTGACTGGCTTCTTTCACTTACGTAATATTTACAAAGTCCGTCCATGTTGTAACAAGTATCGGTATATCATTCCTTTTTATTACTGAATAATATTACATTATATGAATATACCATATTTTGTTTATCCATTATTCAGTTGAGGGAGATCTGGCTTGCTTCCACTTTTAGGCTTTTATGAATAATGTCACTATGAACATTTATGTAGAAGTTTTAGTGTGGATATATATTTTTTATTCCTCTAGAGTGGGATTGCTGGGTCAAATACTTTCCAAAGCAGCTATATCATTTTACATTCTCACTAGCAAAGTATGAGTGTTCTAATTTCTAATATTCTCACAGATACTTTTTATTCTCTACTTTTTTGATTATAGCCATTCCACTGAGTCTGAAATGGTAACTCATTGTCTTAATTTGCATTTCCCTAATGACTAATGATGTTGAACATCTTTCCATGTTTATTGGCCATTTGTATATCTTCTTTGGAGAAATGTCTATTAAAATATTTTGTCCATTTAAAAGATTGGGTTATTGATCTTTCTTATTATTGAATTGTAAGAATTCTCTATATAATCTGTAAATAGTCCTTCATCAGATATATCTGTCCTATATCATGTGAGTTGTCTTTTCACTTTCTTGATGGCATTGTTTATAGCATAAAACTTTTTAATTTTTATGAAGTCTAATTTATCTACTTTTTTGTCCCATCTAAACAAATTTTGATACAATGTCTAAAAAATTATTGCCTACCTCAACATCAGAAAGATTTACTCTTGTATTTTATTCTAAGAATTTTATGGTATTACATCTTACACTTAGGTCTCTGATCCATTTTGAGGTAATTTTTGAGTATGGTATGAGATAAGGGTTCAATTTCATTCTTTTGTATTGAATTATCTTGGTATTCTTGTCCAAAATCAATTGACCGTAAATATATGGGCTTATTTCTGCACTCTTAATTTTACTCCATTCATCTATTTACCTATTCTTAAGCTAATATCACATTGTCTTGATTAACCTGTAGTAAGTTTCAAAATTGGGAAGTATGAGTCCTCCAACTTAGTTCTTCTTTTTAAAGATTTTTTTGGCTATTCTTGGTCTCTTGCATTTCCATATGAAATTTAAGATCAGCTTGTTAATTTCTGAAAAAGAGGCAGCTTGGATTTTGATAGGAATTTTGTTGAATATTTATATCAATCTATGGAGTATTGTCACTTTAACAATATTGTTTTCCTATCCATGAACATGGGATGTCTTTCCATTTATTTAGATCTTTTTCAATTTATTTCAACAATGTTTTGGAGTGTCCAGTGCACAAGTCTTGCACTTCTTTTGTTAAATTTATTCCTAAGTATTTTATTCTTTTTGATTCTGTTGCAAATGGAATTGTTTCCTTAATTTCATTTTTTGGCTTTGCATTGCTATTGTATTGAAATACAACTGATTTTTGCAGGTTGATTTTAAATCTTGCAAGCTGGCTGAATTTTTTTATTAGTTATTATACTTATTTAGTGCATTTATTAGGATTTTCTATATATAAGATCATGTCATTTGCCAATAGAGATAACTCTACTTCTTCCTTTTCAATATAGATGACTTTTATTTCTTTTTCTTGGCTAATTTCCCTGGCTAAAATCTCTAATACAGTGTTAAATAGAAGTTGCTAGAGTGGATTTCCCTGTCTTCCTCCTTATCTTAGAACAAAAGCATTTACTTTCCGTCATCAATTATGATGTCAGCTGCGGGCTTTTCACAGATGTCCTATGGATACCATATTGGATAGTGCACTCTAGAACTTCCCTCCCATGTCCAGTGACTCATTCTTTCTGTGTGTCTTGACTCATTGTGCCCTGGGGAAAGAAGAATCGCTTCTCTGGTGAGTTTGAAAAAGGAACAGGACATCTGATGTTCAGCCTCCTCCTCTTTCCTCTCTCTGGGTAGCCAGCTGACCACAGAAAGCACATTTTCCTGTATGCCCCTCCACGTTTTAAGTTTTTAGGGGAAAGTTTTGACATGGGGAGATCTGCAATTGTTCATTACTATCTGTGATTGGGTGTCCAATTTGGAATTTCAGTTTCAGAAAACCTATCTGTGACATATTCTTCACTATTATCTTATTTAAAAATCTGACATTTTTACCTTCATGTGACTGATGCAATCTGTCTATCTTAATTGATTCCTAACCTGGGCAGGGGAAAGGTATGTTATACAGAGCCCCATGAAACCCAGACAAGCACTGAAAGAGTGCTTCAAGGTCTAGTAAAATGCCACATGAAAATGTTAAAGCCCTCTGTGTGTTTAACCAGGGAAAGTAGTATAACTAGTAAAATCAGTCCCTGATACAAGCTTTAGTGTGCTCTCCAGCCACACACATTGAATGACATTTAAGCTTCTTCACCATCTATAGCAGGGAAAATGAATTTGGCTAAACAAGTATAAAATTCTTGGGTAAAGTGAAGAGCTGAGGTTGTGTGTGGAAAGAGATGGAGAATAGGAGGGGAGAAGGATGTTTTATCTTAGATGGCAGACTCAAATTTCCAAGAGTAGAGGGCTGATGCTTCAATGCCAAGGGTAAGATAGTACATCTATAAATAACATCAGAGAGGCTTCCTTAGATAACCAAGGATTTTCATAGCCCATAGAGCCCAATGTAAACCACTGGCTGTATTGACCCTTCTTGCTTCATACACTGAGGGATTAAAAGAGGGGGCTAAAATTGTAATTAAAACCTTCCGATAACTGAAGTCTGTCCCATGAAAGAGGAGTTAGATTTATTCTGGAGCCTTAAGAAGACAGATCAGAAATAGCTTATTGAAATTAGCATGGAATACAATTTGGTCAATGTAAAGAAAAAGCAAATAATTAATGCTGGTCAAAAAATGGAATTGAACACACTGTGATGGCAAGAGCCAACATTTTGGGGAACATTTCACTGGAAACTAGTTGCTCACTTTTAGAGAATGCTGTGGAGGGAGATTCTTGCAAGTAGTAGACATAGAACCAAATATTCCACATGGTCCTTTCCCACTCTGAGATTGTAGGATTCTCGAAGGAACCAACCTGGGGGCTTAATACAACTCTTCAAGTAGAAAATCTGGGTTCTTGGCTCAATTCTTCCACTAACATACCACCTGTTTGACCTTGAGCAAATTATTCTTTATGAACTGCAGCTCCTTTATCAGTAAAATGCACATCCAGGGTTGCAAGAGATAATGTTTATTTAAATTGTCTTTTAGTTTTAAACAATGCTAAGATTTAAATGGAGATGTAGAGTGGTCTAGAGCAGCCGTATTCCAATTTGCACAGATGAAGCCTTCCCAGGGTTTCGGCACAGTGGTGACGTAGGACCGCCTTCTCCCGGCTCACCAGAGCTCCTTGAGCATCTTTTTCCAACTCTGCAGTTCAGTGATGTCAGATTAGTATCGTGAGAATATTTACAACATGGAACTCAGCAAATACTACAGATTTAAGCTTTTTTGATTCAGAGAGTAGATTTATCAGAACAATGTTGGTTCGTGGTCAGGTATAGTTTTAAGAAAATCAATCTTCAGATCAAAGATTGCCTGATAAAGTGGCTAAGATGCCGGTGTAGTTTCTCTCTCCTCCAACTTTACAAAAGAAAACACCTCTCACACTGTCCTAATTCCTACTAAGAAGCATTTCCCCAGGGAGGAGAAACCTCCAGGGCACTAAACAAAGACACATTTGGAAATGCTGTTATTGGTGCTGAAGAAACTGAATGACTAATGACTTAGAAGTCAATCTTTTTGTAAGACAGGTAGTTTCCAATGTTTTTTCAATAAAATTAAAGGACAATTCATCTGAGCTGTCAATAAATAGATCATTAACAATAATTGTCTTTATGATAAATCTCTGATTTTTAGCATGCACCTGAGGAATTCAAAGAGTTGAGTGGCATTGTCATAACAAATATTAAATATAGCTTATCATTGTTTACATTTTACAAAGAGAGAAATAGAATTAATGTTGCTTCATTCTAACAATGTGATATTTGTTTAAAAGTACATAATCTAATCTAAACAAAATCCTTTCCATATTATTAAGAAATGTATTACTGTAAAATTTTATTTTTAATTAATCGATATTTTTTAGAATTTGCAATATATTTGTTATTTTGATTAATATATGAAATAGTTTTAATGATATCTCACACAGGAAAAACGTTAATAATTACACCATTATGCTCACAGGCAATAAAAAGTTACATATCCTTTTATATATAATATTTTTGACACAGAAAACCATAATAGGGTTTTCTGTAAAACAGTTTCAAGCTTAAAATACAATTACAGTAGGATAAAATTCTATGTGGGAAGTGGAATGGAAATTTCAGCTCAAGGAGAAAATGAATCTATATAAAATTTCCAGCTGTTAAAGAACTTCATGTGTGCGCGTGCGTGCGCGCACACACTTTAAACTGAGGATAGTGAAATCACATTGTTAAAGTATTCAGATTCCTCTAGATACATTTAAAACAACAAGGACACAGTTTTAAGATGTTAACATTTACCACACGTTGGAAATGATATCCTTGGCAGTATAGAGAGTGAGTTGGGGCATGGGCATGCCTGCCCCCCTCACCCCAAAATAAGTCATACAGCAGGGCGAGCACAATGCAAGCCGCCCCTACCAACTTAGCAGCACTTCTACCTGCTACTACATGGCTCCGTGCAGAGGAGCCTCTCAGTAAATCCCAGATTGGTTGATCAGTCTAGCTAAAGGCCTGAGAGAGATGAAGTCCTTAGTTCAAAACACAATTGGAATATTAAGTGGCTGCAGCCAGAAATCATGCTGGCCAGCCAAGGAGTTCTTGCTTCACTCTGCTGCAGCCTGGCAAGAGGAAGACTCGAGCAACAATTCAGATGATGCAGTACACAAAAACCTCAAACTTTTCCGAATCCCAAACCTAAGACAACGACATTCAGCCCAAATATGGATGTTTTTGGTGTAGCTGGGGATACTTCAGTGTCACTGGCATTTATTCTGGAAAATTTGGGATGAGAAAACTTGATCTTTTGATAAAAACCTTAGAAACTATACAGGGGGCAGGGTGGTTCAAGGTGTTGGGTGGGGAAAGCTTTATGGCCTCTTTCCCTGAATTTTCCACCCTCATCCTCACCCCTCTCTCTAAAAGGAGAAGGGGTAGTTTGCAGAAAAGAAGCAGGGAATTCTTGGTTTATCTTCTCTCTGCTTTCTCTTGGAACCTAGAATTCTGGTTTGTTCCTCTTAGCCTTAATAAACGCAGTGCAGCCTGTGATTAGGGGGTACCTAATTTTGGGGTTCAGTATTAGTAAGCTCGTGTTGCTGCGTATCTAAGCCACATCCTCCAAGGCGGCTTCATTGGCAATAAAGTTGATCATTTGCTCTCCAGCTATCTGCCTTTGTTGCCTTTGTTAACTCTCAATCTAATGGGGAAAAGGGGTCCTTAAAACCTCCAAATAAGGGTCTATCTGTGGAATCAAAATTAAGAGATAAATGTCCAAAGATCATTTTTATCAGGATTTGGAGAGGATGCAGGTAGCATCAAGGTTTCAGTATAAGAGAGGTAAATAAGATTAGAATGAGGAAAGAGAGAGAGTGAGAGTTTTGAAATGCCAAATGGTGAAAGGCTTTCCCCTAAACCCTGTCTCTTCATTTATCTAAATGTTCCCCATCTTTGTAGGGTGGTAGTGTAGCATGTCTAAAAACCTAACCTGACCTATCATGAGTTTCAACTGTAAGACGTGAGGAGATGACTGACATCCTAGGTAGGGCTGTTGTAACATAGTAGGGATTCCTCTTATTTGAATCTCTATTCTGTATATATAGAAATAGATGGCTTTAAGGACATAAATGTAAGTTATGGATGATTGCAAAAACCTGTCCCATTGGTAATTGACTCCTTGAATTCACTGCTGTTTATGTCCCAGATTGGTAGGTTTGTGCCTCTGGTGACATGGTCCAAGGTGCACATGTCTAGCTTTCTCTTTGAAGCATATCCACCATTGTAGGTCCAAGAGCTTTTGTAAGCACAGGCCCCAGAGGATAACTCTGTGGTTAAGTTCTAGCAGAACTTTAAACTGCTTTATGTCATGAACTCTTTAAGGGTGGAAATCGTGACCTGATAAACACGATACTTACATCAGAAACTAGAACTCATGTGAGGGACTTGAGATTCTACCTGGTAGATTTGGATAGTTCATTTTTCATTTGCTCATTCATTAATTCACTCAACACATTTATTGAATGCCTACCATGCTCTGTGTGCTTGTTATAAACTGCAGAAATAGTCATAAACTCCTCCCATCTCAGTACTCGCTTTCCCATCTGGTAGTCCCTTTGCAACGTGACTTTAAAGCTTCTCCCAGGAAAAAGAAAGCACATATTTCTCCACTTCTTTAATCTAGGCTTGACCATGTGACCTGCTTTGGCCAAAGGGGATATTAGCATGTATGATTCAGTCAAGGCCTTGAAAAGTGCTTGGTCATTGGGGTTTACCCTCTCTTGTTGCTCAAGGGAACCCTGTGACCATCATCATACGAATGAGTCCAGGTTTGCCTGCCAGGTGAAAGGTAACATGAGCACAGAGTTATCTTCATTGCCCTTGCAGACAACCAGCCAACCTCCAGATTTATGAGTGGGCCATCGACCATTAGCTGACTACAAATACGTGAGTGAACCCAGTTGACACCATATTGAGCAGAGAAAAATTGTCTCAGTAGAGCACCTCCCAAATTGCTGACCCACAGAAACATAAGGAAATAAATAAATGGTTTGTTCTTTTAGGCCACTAAGTTGCTGGGATGTTTGTTACACAGCAAGAGCTAACTGACCTAGTGCTGGATATTCAATAAAGCAGAAAATGTCCTTTCTCTCATGGAATCATCTTTCCTTTGGGGGAGAATAATGACAATTAAATAATTAAATAATGATAATTAAATTAAATAAATTAAATTCCTATTTATTATTGCAGATATATTATATCTGAAAATATTAGATAAAACAAGACAGAGAATTGAAATGGGTCAACATGATAGCAAGTACCTGGAAAACTACTTAAGATTGGGTGGTCAGGAATGGTTCTTCAGAAGAAGTGATACTTAAGCTGAGACCTAAATGACACAAAGCAAGCCAAGACAGGGGTAAGATTTTTCTAGGCTGGTTTCTTTGGACAATTATGTTAGAAAGGGACAAGATTTCTGGCATACATTGGGATGGCTTCTAGGTGAGTACAAGGCAATGGCTTTCAAGAAAACTTCCTGGCAAATTTTTAGAATTTTCAAAGCTGAACATGTGTGGTGCTCTCTCTCTGCTCAGACAAAGATGTCAGAGAGGAATAGGAAAGACACAATTCTCATGAATTAGAATGAAAATCTTGCAAGAGGAGTCCCCAAGATCTTTGTGCAAAGTTCGTGCATTTGCTATTGGGATCTTGGGAGTTTTCCACCTGATAAGTTTGTTCTAGTTATAAAATAAACTTCAAGTATGTATATGACAGGGGCCAAAATATGCCATGAAAAGACAGCAAGATGGATGGTGTGGAGACTGTGCAATGCTCCATTGCTCACCATTGGTCAGTGTATGTTTTCTGAGAACTAAATTGTTTTATAAGAACTAGATTGACAAAACAGTTTATTTCCTAAAGCTACAACATGAAGGATTTCAACCAACTGTCCATTAATGCTCTGTTCATTCATAGTGGCCCGGGCTGTCAAGATGATACCCAGCCTGTGTCCATAGACCTAAGGGAAAAGATTAAAAAGAAAGAAAAATATGCAAGAAAAAAGGAGGTGTGGTGGAAGGAACGTAGGGGAGCCTACCATATATCCTCATACCAAGAAAGCAGATCAGAAAGCTTGTTCTAAAG
Source organism: Equus quagga (assembly GCF_021613505.1). Taxonomy (NCBI): domain Eukaryota; kingdom Metazoa; phylum Chordata; class Mammalia; order Perissodactyla; family Equidae; genus Equus; species Equus quagga. The sequence goes on from NC_060268.1 coordinate 165,357,638, forward strand.
AAAAAGAGTAATAATTATCAAAAGGAATTATGCCAGTCTTAGAGTAGAATCCCCAGCTATAGCTTTGCTAGTATACAAAATCCTTCACCTGCCTTTGATAAAAGATAGAACCATAGAATAATGGTGGAAAATACTGGGAAAGCAACATCAAATACATGTATACATGTACACACTCACACACACAAATGAATATTTTTAGCAGAATCGACTATGAGTCTTTCAAGACTTTTGCTACATAGGACCAAATTAGAGTAAAATTTGCTGTAATAGGAAAGAAGGAAGGAGAAAAAGAAGGAAGAAAATGAAAGTATAGAGAAGGGAGAAAAAGGCAAGGTAAGATTAAGAAGGTACTAAATTAAGGTTAAAGTATTAAGTGTGTGTGTATTAAAAGTGTAAAACAAAGAAAGTAAACCATAAAGTTCTATTGGCAATAGACTGCAGCGCCACCTGCTGGCTGGAAGACTTTCTGGATGATGATATCCAAAGGCTTTTACAGGAAGCCATTGCTTCTCCAGCAACAGAAGGGGTGGGCAGGTGGGGTAGCTGCTCTTTAATGCTGATAATGTCTTTAATTGATTGTGATCCCTGCTAATTCATAAATGCCCAGAAAAGTCAGCCTAGAGAAAAAAAAAATCAACACTTTACTTCCATCATTTGTTTTCAGGTTATTTTCACCTAAATTCGTTTAAAGTTAAATTTGCATTAATTTTGAAGGCTTGACACTGATGTAAACTTTAATATTCTTAGTCATTAATTACAGAGCACTGCCAAAGTCAAATTTTTTCAAAACAAGTCCTGGCTGTCAGTATAGGAATATAGACACAAACTAGGCACATATTCTAACCTTATTGAGAAATCTTTAAAATCGCCTTAGGGTTTTGGCAGAAATGTACTGTCAGATGGAATTTGTGCAATTAAAAACCTGAGGAAGAACAAAAAAACACATTTCTTCCTGCAGTTAGTTTTGAAGGATGTCAGGAAAGACTCGGGGAAGCAGCGTCAAGTGTTAAGAGGATCAGTGCAGAGCAGTGGGGGAAGCTGATCAAGGTCAGCAGCAGCTGAGTGAGGAGAGGACACCGCATCCAGGCTTTCTGCCTTGAGTGTAAGCTCTTTCCAGTAGGCCCCCACCCCTGCCAGGAGGAGGAAAGCTCTCTACATCCAGAGTCCCAGGAGGAAATATCTAACATGTGAATATCTAACAACAGATAGACTTTTCTAAGGGTGATAGTTGCCTGTGGTCATGACAGTGCTTTTCCAGATCAAGGTAATGTCACACATGAAACAGTCCCCTGTTTTCTTACCATTTGAAAGTCATGATTGCTTGGGACTGATTTTTTTTTTTTTGAGGACAGCTAGCCCTGATCTAACATCTGTGCCCATCTTCCTCTATTTTATATGTGGGATGCCTGCCACAGCATGGCTTGATGGGCAGTGGGTGGGTCTGCGCCTGAGATCCAAACCAGGGAACCCTGGGCCACCAAAGTAGAACATACAAACTTAACTGCTACACACAGGCCAGGCCCTGCATGGAAGTGATTTCTTAATGACCACTTTTGCCAGTAGCCTCTTATAACCATGATCATCAGGCTCATTCTGCCCACAGAGTGGAGGTTCTGGCCAACTGGATGTCTTGAATGAGCACCAAGGACCCAGGCTCTCTGCTCTGTGTGTGGGCCGTTCCTGTACAGAGAGTATTAGCATATCCTAAGGATCCTTTCCTGATACACATCTACTGCACATCCTCCTCCCTTCTCTTATGTGGGAGATCCAGCAGACGTGCAAATAAAGACGTGGGCTACACTGAGGTGGAGTGGAATTAGCAAGAGGGACTCAGCTTTCCTGAAAAGATGACAGCTCTACCAAGCATTTGGCAGCTGTCAATTAGGCCAGCTTCAAAACGTGCTAAGAAAGTTCCTTGCCCCCCATTGTTATCCGGGCTTGCACAGATTATGTGCTCAGTGTTTGCCTGTTGACTGAAGAGAGGAAAGAAGTGGCTGGCTGGGGGAAGTGAGAGCTAGGAAACTAGATAACCTCTCACAGGGTGGAAGAAGAGGGTTTGTGTGGTGGATTCTATAGGCAGGAATGGGGGGGGGGGTCAGCCCCCCCCACACACACACACAGGTGGGGATTATGTCTAGAGAAATATGCTATGCATTTACCTCAATAAGAATCATTTTCTCAATTGTAAAATAGGATTCTTTTTTTTTACTAATAACTAATGACTACCTTACATGAGATTTTGGGGGGAGTAAAGATTTAATGGGATAATGCATATGAAAATGCTTGCATATCTTCAGCACTCAGCAGATATTATTTCCAATTAACCAATGGCAAACTGAGGCTCAGAAAGGTGAATTGACTTCCCCAGGATCACACAGCTAGCAAGTGGCAGTGTCAAAATAGAATCCAGTTCTTCTGAGCCAGCACCCTTTCCACTAAGCCTCATTCCCTCTATCCAGAAATCTCATGGATGCCTGTTTCTTTTGTAACTGGGCACGGGGATGTTGTCATTTCAAGGTCTCTAGTCTTACGGAGATAATCTACCCAAATGCTCTCAGGTGAGAGGAGGTAGAGCGGGGTGGTGATGAATACAGGTTCTAGAGTTTCACTGAATGGACTCAGGGGTTCCACCAATTCTTAGCCATATATGCTGTTCAACAAATTGCTTAATGTCTCTAAGTCTCATTGTCCTTGAGACTTTTTTAATGCAAAATGAGGATGATAATAATCCCATTTACCTTATAGTTGTAAAGATTAAAAGATAAGATCTACGTACATTTAGTACAGTGCCTGGTACATAGTAATAACTCAACAAATGCTATCTGCTCTTCCCATCAAAGCTCTGATTTCCAACATATTCTAGCTGTGGGATGGAGCTGCTCATTGACCTCAACTGAAAGACCAAGAGTTTGGGATCAACCCAGCTCTTCCCCTCTCATCCTTCCACTCAAGGAACACACACAGTTATTTTTGTTTTAGTCAAACTTACATGTCCAATTCCAGGCCAGATCTCCCTCACTTTTTGTTTTTAAGGGGTGTCAGCCTAAGCACAACCCTATTGTCTGGGCAGGCCTGGCAGGGGATCCAGTAACCAGGCCAGTGGGAGAGGGGTCATGAGCAAGGGTTGGACCATGAGAGGCAGTCACCTGCAGCTATGGCCAGGAACACGGAGAAGCAGTCCCTTGTCAGACACCAAGTTTGCCAGGGCCTTGATCTTGGACTCCCAGCCTCCAGAACTGTGAGAAATAAGTTTCTGTTGTTTGTAAGCCACCCAGTTCATGGTGTTTTGGTATAGATGCCCGAACAGACTGAGATACCATTTTACTTGACCGCTCAACAGTATTCTGTTAACTCCTCCCTTCTTAAAGGACTGTCTTCCTCTGTTTTCCATAGCATCTTGGTCACCTGTGTTTCCTCTGAATTCCTGTCTACTTGTTTTTCGTCTGCTTTGCAAGTCTTCCCGTCTCTATGGCCATCAGATACTTGAGTTCCTTAAGACTCAATTCTAGACCCTCTTCTCTCACTTTGTTTTCTCTCCCTAGGTAATCTACTTGTTTATGGTTTTAATTATCTTCTCTATGCCAATGACTCTCAAATTTATATTTCTGATTCAGGATTCTCTTTTAAACTGGAGACCTGTATATCTGACTCCCTACTTAACATCTTTATTTCAAACTCAAAGGTGCTCCAAATCAAAAATTAGTCCATAACTCAAGATCATTTTCATCCCCAAACCTGGCCCTTTTTTGGTGCTCCCTATATCATTGAATGGCACTGCAATTCATCCAGTTATGCAATTCATCCAGTAAATCAGAATGAAGTCATTCTTTACTCCCCCATATCAGTCTATCAACAATTCCTATTGAATTTATATTCCAGTATCTTTCTAACGTAAACATCTTCTCTAGCTCCAATGTCAATATTCTAGTCTAAGCCTTTTTGCCTGAACATCTTTAATAGACTCTTAATTGATTTCGCTAATCCCCTCTTGCCTTCCTTCTAATCCATTCTCCACATTGAGGCCAAAGTAATCTTTTCTCTTGTTTGAGAATAACTCTGATTACATGAGATGCACAGCATCTCCCCCAGTACATAAACACTTCAGTGGCTTCCCATGCTCTTAGGATAAAATCATACACATGACCTAGAAACTCTGCACCATCTCACCCAACTCTGCAGCCTCATGTTATGTCACCTTTCTTTGTGGTCTCTGCATTCTGCCTCAGAAGTATTCTGTGCTATTTTCTTTGCCTGGAATGCTCTACCCTCCCTCTACCTTCACTCTACTTGCATCTGTTCATTCTTTAGTTTTTGCAGAAGTGTTTTCTACTCTCTCAGGCAAGGTCAGGTGCACCTGCTAAATGCTCTTATAGTATCATCACACACATCTTCTTTAGTGCGCTTATCCAGTTTAAGTTTGCATATATTTGTATTATTTATTAATTCAGACTCCCTTTCTTCCAGATATTGGGAGCATATTTGTTCTGCTTACCATTGTATTTCCAGTTTCTATGCCAGGCTTTGCACATAGTAGAGGTTTAATAAATATTGTTGAATGAAGGGAAAACAAGCTAGGATGATGAGGAGCTCTATGACCCTTAGAGGACCAGAACTGAGAGAACCAAAGCTCTCTTTATTGGGGTGCTGGTGGCATGGTGCCATACATCTCCATGTTCAAGGGTATGGAGTTAGGGAAAATTATAATCATGTCTAGGAAGAAGTGGATCAAAGTGATAGCACTATCCTTGTTCCCAATGGCCAGAGTATTTTTGGATGATACAAGCCAGGAAAAATGGCTGAGCATCTGAAGGGGTTAAAGGAAGAGTGGCTAGAAGAGATTATAAGCAGATTGAGAGTGCACAGTGCACAAGGAAACAACAGAACACAGCTTCCAGGGAATCTCTCCCCAGAAGACCTTTCCACAATGATTGAGTCTTCCCCGCGGGTGTTTAATGTGACACCCCCTGAGGTTCTCTCTGACCTCATCCTTGTTGATCTGGGTATCTCCAGGGTTAGTTCCCTGTGGTATCTGAGTCCCTGCATTTTTGTTTTGGTTTGATTTGGTTTTTGGTTTTGATACAAACATCCTCCTTTTTCTTAAAAAGACAGGAGATATTTGAAAATGGCCAAGGAGCTCTTTTTTTCTCTCCTTGGATGGACAGAGAAAAAACAACAAATTATCTTGTGGTGCACAAGTCATGGGATTTGCTTCCAAAAAAACCACTCTTGGGGAGGGAGGCATATCAACTGGAACAGCAAACATTTGATAAGAACTGGAAGAGAAAGATAGAGAGGAGCCATAAAGTACAGTCATTCTGAGGTACCTGCCTGGGTCTCATTCCAAAGCCCATCTCCACCTCTTTACTTACTATGTGACCTTGGGCAGGTGACTCTACTCCTTTGTGGTTCCAATTCATCGTTTGAAAAATGGAGTTGATGATACTGTTTTTACTTTATAGGGTTGTCAGGATAAAGTGAGATTGTGTATAAAACACTGTTAGCTCTTAATATTGTAAGACATTATATACAAAATGTATATTAGGGAAGGTGGTATTCCTTAACGGGACAGAATGTAATTTTAATATCTTTGTGGGAGATTACATATTGACAGTTATTGAATATGTCCTTTAGTGATTTCATGTTTCTTGGGGACACACTAGGGAGATCAACATCCATCTCTACCTAATGTTTAAAGCCTTACTTCTTTAATCAAGGATATTTATTACAATGCCAAAAGGATAGGTGGCCGTATAGCTGGCACAGATGATGTCATAGGATAAACTTGGCAGCCCTTCCTGCGGAATCAATTTTAGTTTATGGTATATAATTTGAAATACTTTTTAAAAAATAATTTTAAAAAAATCATGCATAGGTTGGAGAGTAGAATGTGAAATTCCCATTTTTTCAAAAAGACAAAGGCTTTAAGGAAATATCAAGTCAACTGGGGGGATCTTTGAGTTGTGTCTCCAGACCTCCAGGGGTGTAGGCTGCTCTCCTTCAGTACTAAGGCTATCTGATGGAAAAATTTAGTTGTGCTGATTTAAAAGAATAGAAAGAGGATCACTAGGGATGAGAAAAACATCATCTGAGAAAGGAATTCAAGATGTTTTATCCTTTCAAAAATTGCTTTCCTCTTTGTGTTTTCATTTGGATTCTTCCAAAGAAGTCGAGAAAGTACAAGAGATAAAAAATGAAGAAAAAAATCAATTGCTTTAAATGATCCAAATAACTAGGGTTCAATGTTTCTGGGCAACTTTACAGCAAATATTAAAAAACGGTCTTTGGCCCAGGAACAACTCAAATGAATCCAGCAAATGTAAATGAGGAGCACAGGATATTCTCTCCTGCTCTGTACTACTTAGATTCAGGAAATGGGAAGCTACTTTAGGTGAGGGAGACCCAAGACAGCAGGTTCCCATCTGGGTGAGACACACTTAAGACAGAGAGTGCAGGGAAGGGACGCTGACAGGGACAGAAGACCCAGTTTTTATATCTTAGCCCCAAGGCCAACAGGATGTGGTCAATTTGTTTCAGTTCTCTTGGTTGCTTCATCTGTAAATTGAGGGAATAGATTCAGGGTCCCTGAATCTCAGGACCCAGTCCTTCCTTGAAGCGATGGTTTTTAAGTCTTTCCTTGAATATTTTTAGAGATGAGAAGACACCTGCTATCTCTAAATGTCACCACTGGATGAAGAGCTCAGAGCCAGAAGTCAGAAGACATGAGTCCAGGCTCCATTCACAAATTGACTACATATGTAGGTACAGAACCCTTCATGTTACTGAGTTTCAGGCTCCTATTCTGTAAAGCAAGGAGGGATGGATTAAATAACTCTTGATATGGCATTTGTGATGTTCCAGAGACATCAAATCCCTAATATTCAAAGAATATCCTTTTCTTTCTTCCCCCTGCATCCTCTTTGCTCAGGACAATGTCAAAGAATATAACTACTGTGTCACTCTGCCACCTGCCTTAAAAGGGTAAATAGCCAGGAATTGCTTGTCTGGGAATAAAGAGATGAAGCCTAAGCCTTGGAAGAAAGGAGTAGAAAAAGATGACTGAGTAGGAGCAACAAAGACAGAATGGACTCTGTAGTAGCTGGAAGAAGAGTAGCAAGTTACCATGGGAGGATGAAACCAACTCAACATCTAGATTGGGAAAGAGGAAATAGAAAGGGGCTAAGAATCTGCACCTAAGAGTGTGCCAAGGGTGAAGGTTCCTGTATGGAGTAGGGGAAGGGAGAGTGAGAGAGATCAGAATATATAATCAACTCTTCCTCAATGTCGTGGATCCAGACACCTTGCCACAACTTTGGGGCTATATATCATTCAGGCTAAAACAAGAGCTGCAAACTCTAAGAGGCTGCAATCCACAAATTGATTCCCTGAATATGTTACGGTGACACACATCATGGAGATCACTGCCACTGGGGGGTATGACCTATAATGTCCCTCTCTGGGAATCTGTACCTCAAACACAGAGTCTCTGGGGGATTGACAAGGCAGTTTTGGCCTCACTCTTCAATCTCCACTTATTGTTCCTGTGATGGTTAATTTTATGGGTCAACTTGATTGGGCTATGAGGTGCCCAGATATTTGGTTAAACATTATTTCTGAGTGTGTCTGTGAAGGTGTTTCCAGGTGAGATTAGCATTTGAATCAGTATACTGAGTAAAGCAGATTGCCTTCCCAATGTGGATGGGCCTCATCCAATCCATTGAGGGCCTGAATAGAACAAAAAGGTGAAGGAAAGGAGAATTTGCTCTCTCTGCCTGACTCTTGAGCTGGTTCTTCTCCTACCCTCGGAATGGGACTTATACCATCAGCTCTCCTGATTCTCAGGCCTCCTGACTCAGAATGGAACTATACTATTGGCTTTCCTGTGTTGCCAGCTGGCAGATGGCAGACTGTGGCACTTCTTAGCCTCCATAATCATGTGAGCTAATTCCTCATAGCCAATTCCTATATTATTCTCTCTCTCTCTGATATATATTTCCTATTGGTTCTGTTTCTCTGGAGAATCCTGACTATTTAAGTTCCCTTCAATCTCTGGGCTTCTCTACACATTCATCTTCTCCCTCAAACATACAGGGAAAGTAAACTAAACTTGCCCAATGAGATAATGGCCTCTTGCTTTGGGCTCTAACTGTAAAGTGACTGCTCCAGCAATCAGGGGCTGCTGTTAGGACTGAAAGTCAATTAGAGTCAGATTGGGAGGAAAGAGTGGACAGGAACCAAGGCTCTCTTGGGAAACCCAGCCTTACAATGTTCAATGCAGTAGAGACCAAATTGCCCATAGGTGCAATTTGTCTGAATACGTCAATATCCTAAAGCTGGTAGGATTTGGCAGTATCACTACTGATCAAGCTGGATTTTCCTATGGTGTTGTAGAATGACTGCATTAATGGCCCTGATTAATAGCCTCCCTGTATTACACCTTTGGAAGTGCCCTTACACACTGACTCTCAGTTTGGCCATGTCACTTGCTTTGACCAATGAGACAGTAGCAAACTTAATGCAAGCATAAATTTGTGGAAGCACTGGCACATTTTTTGCTTTCACCCTTGCTTCTCCACAATTGCTATGAGAACATGCCTGAGCCAGCCTGCTGGAGGGAAGTGAGAGACACATGGAAAGAGGCTCCAGTCATCCCAGCCATCCCCACTGAGGGTATCCTAGATCAACCATAGCCAAACAAGCCCAGAGATGTGATGGCTTAGCTTAGCTGATACCAGAAGAGCAGTCCAGCCAAGCATAGCCTAAACTGCTATCCTATGGACTCACCTGGTCTTCTCACAGCTGATTTCCACCTGTGTAACCAATAGACGATTATTGTTTTAAGCCACTGAGTCTTGGAGTGGTTTATTCTATAGCACTATTGTGGCAATAGATCATCAATATAGGAATATTTAATTTATCTTATTTGATATTTGAGAAATAAAACTAATTCTTCAATTAGACCAACTCTGTGATAAAAGCCTTTGGAAAACACCACCAGCATTCAGCATTCAAAAAGCTACTCTCTGCCTCCCTCCCTCATGCTTTTTGGAACCAAATCGTGAACCCTTCTCTATGGACTGAATGTTCATATGTTGAAGCCCTAATCCCAACGTGATGGTGTTTGGAGGGGGTCTTTGGGGGATAATTAGGTCTAGATGAGGTCTTAAGGGTAGAGCTCCATGATGAGATTAATGTCCTTATTAGAAGAGAAGGAATCCAGAGTTCTTTCTTTCTCCATCATGTGATGACACAGCAAGAAGGTGGCCCTCTGCAAACCAGGAAGAGAGTCCTCACCAGACACTGATCCTGCCTGCACCTTGATCTTGGATTTCTCAGCCTCCAGAACTGTAAGAAATATGTTTGTTGTATAAGCCACTCAGTCAATGGTATTTTGTTATAGCAACCCAAACTGACTGAGACACTCCTTTTGCATTTGTTCTGTCCTTCACAAAATACAAAAAGCCATACTGAAAGGTCAGTCATGGACAAGTGACTATGTTCCTTGCTTGCTTGGTGTCTTGTCTCAAGGTCCTCAGGTGGCCACGTCTTAGTTAGGATTGTCACCTGAATTACACAAACCTCTGGAGCTTGTCAAAGTGAGCCATTTAGCTCTCAACAAATAATAACAATAACCTCCCTAAACAGATGGCCTTTCCTGTCAGCATGAAGCCTTCTAGCCTCGGCTAGAAAAAAGGCACGCCAAAAGAAAATACATTGCTACAGAAATTTTAAGCTACACATTATTTACAATAGCCAAGACATGGAAGCAACCTAAGTGCCCATCAACAGACGAATGGATAAAGAAGATGTGGTACATATATACAATGGAATACTACTCAGCTGTAAAACAGAACAAAATCATTCCATTTGCAATAACATGGATGGACTTTGAGGGAATTATGCTGAGTGAAATAAGCCAGCAAGAGAAGGATAATCTGTGTATGACTCCACTCATATGAGGAATTTAAAATTATGGACTAAGAACAGTTTAGTGGATACCAGGGGAAAGGTGGGGTAGGGGTGGGCACAAAGGGTGAAGTGGTGCACCTACAACACGAATGACAAACATTAATGTACAACTGAAATTTCACAAGATTGTAACCTATCATTAACTCAATAAAAAAAAAAAAAAAGAAGTGAAAAAGAAAAAGAAAGATTAAGCCACAAACAGGCAGCCCACACTGATTTCAGATACTCACTTCTTTGTCTTTTACCTGCCCCTTTTACATGGTAGGTCCTTGGTGTCTCATAAATCAGCCTCATTACTAGTCCTACAAATGGAGGAGATGGTCGGAATGGATCCCATGGTTCTCAGGCTAAAGGCATCTCTGGGGCCTGTGTCCTTCAGAGTAGACTTCAAAGATATATTTCCCTTTGGTAGCTGCCCAGCATCCTCTGGGCTTCCTAGCCTTGGACAGCTAAGGACATTTGGCATTAAAATCTGTCTTCTGACTCCCTGCATGAGACTTCCTGGCTGCTCAGCTTCTTGCCTCCTCCAGCTCCATCCACCTCAGCCATCTGTCCTTCAAACTGTGGGGAGACTCAGCCAGGGAGACAGGCAGAATTCCCTGTGGAGGGAAATCCTGAGTGAGGCAGAGCCCTGAGTCAGTAGGGGGTGGACGTTTGAAGCCTTTTAAAGGTATTTGCAACTCTCATTGTTCCCCATCCATCGGTCGGAGACTTGGTCACCACAAATGTCATTAAAGCTGAGCACTAGGTCAGTGTGGGTCCCACAACCTGACCTACCAGGCACCAAGTTTCTGAGTTTCTTCAAATATCCCTCATCATGAACAGAATTAAGTCCAAGTTAGAAGGAAGATATGATTTACAGAGAATAGAAATCAGAAACAGGGCATCAGGGAGGCTAAGAGATCATTACACAGAAAAAAATCCAAAAGGAGGGGTGGGGTGGTCAGAAGTACCAAATGCTGCAGGAATGGAAGAGGGCTTCCAGACGAGCTGAGAGAGGCACTTTGCAAGGGCATAGCTCCCAGGGTTTGGTTCATTCTCTTGGCATTAGTCTCAGAAGTTTGGGATGAATCCAACTTCAAAAGAAGTTAGTGAGGTTCCATGTTATCTTTTTGGCTGAGGTGTTCTGGGTAATTTCCCAGATAAAGGAACTCTTGTTAATTGCTTAAGTGGAAAGACAAGGCATTCAAGTTTACACTTTCCCAAAGAGCAGGGGGTTTTTTTTAGCAGGTTTTCTGTGGAAACTGTCACCTTAACCCAAAGAACTCATGTAAAGGGTGGTGAAGGGAATCACATCTCTTAGGAGGATGGTGTGTGGACCTTTTGTTTTGCCCCAACTTAGATTAATTGTGTGACCCTGGGCAAGGCATGTTCCCTCTCTTGGACCAAAATTCCTCATCTGTAAAGTGAGAGGCTTGCACCTTCCTTACAATCCTTTCCTCCCCCGGCATTCAGTGGTTTTTATTCTTTCCTGATTCAAATCCAATTATTGTCGTACGTTGTTGTATGTGCAGAGAACCCCACACTATCGGTTGAATGCTGGTCTGTCTCTGTCAGACAGAGTTCTCTCTGCACGCAGGAAGTGCAGTCCCGCAAGGTCAATCTTACAGGTTCAGTTTGCTCCTGAGTTAAAAAGGTTCTGACTTCCAATTGATTCCAGCACCAGTAACCAGGAAAGAATACCGGGGCTGGAGAGTGCCTAATAAACAAACCTAGCTGCTTGCCAACTAAACAAAGGGTTTATTTTATTTTCTCTGGCAAACATCAATAACACAAAATGCCAAGTGGGGGCTCTAAATAAAGCTGTCTCCTTCATTTATATGAAATTTGTAACTATATCAGCAAAGAAAATTACTGAATACAACTATTTATCCGCTAAGTTGTTAATGACATGAGACGCACAGGTTTTTAACCATTTACTCCTATAACGGCAGGCAAGCTTAGTCAAGAAGCAGCTGTTTATCTAGGGGAAACTTTGGCAACGATTCTTATTATGGTGATTGGGTGTGATAAAACTCTATTGTCTCAGGGCAGCTAGCAGGCAAGAAGTCATTCAGCAGAGTTACAAAACTAATCTTTACTGAATTTGTCACAAACAAAGGATGAAACATTCATGCAAGGAGTCAAGATCCATCCTGGGCTTTAAGCCACTGTTCCCCCTCCCGACCTGCTGAGGAAATTCAATACACTCCAGCTAGTCAGCAAACAGACCAGAAACTCTGAAATTGATTAAATCTAAGATGTGTTTATTATGCTCCTTGTGACTTAGCTGCCTGAGCCTCCTGAGGGAAAGGAAGAAAAAGAAAAAGCGAAACAAAACAAAACTCTTTGGTATTCCAAGTGGATCTGCTGGTTTCTGCTTCTTGGCCCCTCTGGATTTCAATGACCCATCATGGGCCAACTATTTTGCACCCGGGGTGTGGGCTCAGTTGCAAAGGAGGTTGTGGGCCCTCTCTGGACTCAAAGGCAAAGCCAGAAAGAGATGCCTGAGACTCGTCTGGGAGTGAAGGTCTCTGAGTCCGACTCCCCAGGCAGAAGCTGACAAACTGTGTGAACTCTTTTTCTTTCTCTAATTAAGACCCAAGCAGTAGATCTGTACCTAATTTGATTGCTTCAGCCACAGAAAATACACGTGTGCGTGTGCACGCACACGTGTAGACACATAGACAAGCCCACTTGGACATTTTCCATTAAATTTAATTGGTGGTTTCAAGAAATAAAGTTAAAAAAATTAATTATGAGGTTCAAATCCAAAAATGTTCAAATTGCTGAGCAGATATGGGTTAGCCCTGGGCATGTGATTGGTTGCATCAGGCCTAGGAAACCTCTCCAAGGAGAAGAGTCTTGTCTTCACAAGCTGGTTCCAACCACATTTGCTGTTTAGATTTACCTACCTTCGCCCATTTCTAGCACCTCCCATTTTCCCCCTTTTTTCCATACGTGCACACACACACACACACACTGCCCTCTCAACCTCTCTGCCATCTCTTCTGAAGATGTGGTTTCTTTGCTGTTTCTTAACTGGAGAAAATCTTAGTGGTAGCTCGTGTCTGTTCTTTCTCCCTTCACACATGCTCACATCCCATAACCCAACCACGTCTAACTCAAGATTGTTTTTTAAATCCAATCTAAATTTCGTGAAAACATTGAAAATCATTTTCTCTCGGTGGTGCGATCTTCCGTGATTATTTTTACCTTCTTCTTTGTACTTTTTTGTATTGCATATACTTGTACAATAGCATGCAACATTTTTACAATAACAATGAACTTTTACTTTAAAAGAGGAAACAAAGGCAAATGCACACAATAGTGCATAATGATTGCAATTTTTCTAAAAACTATCTGCTCAACAATAAGAATCAGGAGGAGGAATTCACTTGAAAATAATTGTTGTTTCCTTTCTGATTATAACATGGCTTAACAGTCAATAGAAAACAAAACTTTCAAATAGTTTTAGAGGCCATCTGAGCCTCAGAACTTTGGGCAAGAGGAGAGAAGAGGGCCCTACCCACACACACGTGGACTCAGCTTGGCAACTCAGCAGAGAAGATGTGGTTCACCCTCTTTCAGAGCATTGCTTCTAAAGCCTTCTCCACGCATGGAATAGAGTTCATGTCAAGATTACGGCCATAGCTATTAAATTGAGTAAATAGACTTTCTGTTCTTCCAAAAGCACAAACACAGTGCTGCTCTGCCCGGTCACCAAGGCAAGATTCAAGCCTGGGTTATTGTTCATCTTTGGCATTTTACAAACTGATGCTAATCCTCAATTTGGGATAAAGATGTCCTAGATAGAATCTGCACTGGAAATTTCAGAAGCGCCTAGTTTTAGAAAAGCAGAGGGTTTTTTCCTCCATATTTTCTAATCTTTCTCTAAAGCACCAAAGAGCTAGCACACGCTCAAGGATTAGTTGTTCTAAATCTCCATCACGGTGAAAAGAGGGATCCTGAAAGTTGACCAGCTGTTAAAAAGACATTAACAGTTACTTCTCAAAAATGCTTTTAGTTTAGGGTAGTACTCATTTCTTAACACATTCATAACGGAAGGAGAAAGAAAGGAAGGGGAAGCAAGAGAGCAAGAAGAAAGGAAGGGAAGGGGATAGAAAGAAAATGGACACAGGGTTTCTTTTAAATTATAACTGACACTCCCTCAATGAGTTTGCTAAAGCTGCCTTATCTTGTATATACCCTCCCTCTTTCTTCTTAGGATTATATATGCCCATTAAATAGTTACAATGTGCAGATTAATCCAAGAGGGAGATATAAAACGAAATACGTAACCTAGGACCTAGGATAATTGAGAACTGGGATTCTGTTCCCAGTTATGGCAGAGATCCCTAAATGTGCTGGAAGACCCTAGAAGGCCAGAATTAAGGCAGCAGAGAACAAACCCAAGCCACACGGACTGTTGCTTAGAACGAGAACGTTGAGTTCTTGCACTTGTAGCTTCATCTTGTTAGATGTAAAAGTGAGAAATAAGAATAATACAGAATGCTATGGTTTGGGGAAGGAGTGTTCAATATTGGCACACTAGAGACGCTACTGCAATTTAATGATTCTGCTCCATGAAGGAGCAGATTTCAGACTGATATTGGGAAGCTACCTTTTTAGGAAAAAGACATTAGAACCATGTATGCACTTACTCCAACTCAGCAGCAAGCACTGACATAAGAAGGTAAACCTCTTCTCAGAGGACTCAGAGTGCTTCAGGCTGAGTAGAAAGCAAAGTCCCCAGGGCCTTGTAAACAGCAGGAGAGGCCTTTCCCAGGGTGACAAATGGAGTCTTTTTGTCAAGCATATTGGAGGGAATAAACACCCTTAGCAAGAGTACTGAAAAAGATCATATTCAAACTTGGACAAGCACATAAGTAGAAACAAGTGAATGAAATTGATCGAGCAACAACAGCTTTCCACCCCAAATGGAGGAGCTCTTCCTCCTGTATCACCAAGGCTGATGAATGACACCATAGCCCAGGAGATGGGGAATAATTTTGATGCCCACTACAATCAGGATACAAAACAGTTCCATTAGGCCAATAAAACACCCTCATCCTCTCCCTCTGTAGTCATACCCTGCCCACCCTCAAACCCTGGCAACCACTGATGGATTCTCCAACATGATTTCGTCTTTTGAAGAATGTCATAAAAATGGAATCATATAGCATGTAACCTTTTGACACTGGATTCTTCCACTCATCATAATGACTTTGAGATTCATCCAAGTCGTTGCATCTTTCAATAGCTCGTTCCATCTTACTGCTGAGTATATTCCACTGTATGCATGTACCACAATGTTTATCCATTTACTCACTGAAGGACATTTATGTTGTTTATGGTTTTTGCCTATTATGAACAAAGCTAATATAAACATCTGTATACAGGTTTATGTGTAAACATAAATTTTCGTATCTCTAGGGTAATACCTAGGATTGAGATCACTGGGTCATATGCTAAGCGTACATTTAACTTTACAAGAAATTGCCAACTTGTTTTCCAGGATACCTATACCATTTTGTATCCTGAGCAGCAATGAGAGTTCTAGTTGCTTGTAAACACTTGGTATTGGTATTTACTTTAAAGATTTTATTTTTTTCCTTTTTCTCCCAAAAGCCCCCCAGTACATAGTTGTATATTCTTCGTTGTGTGTCCTTCTAGTTGTGGCATGTGGGTTGCCGCCTCAGCGTGGTTTGATGAGCAGTGCCATGTCTGCACCCAGGATTCAAACCAACGAAACACTGGGCCGCCTGCAGCGGAGCACGCACACATAACCACTTGGCCAGGGGGCCAGCCCCCTATTGGTATTTACTTTAGCCCTTCTAATAGGAGTATATTAGTATCACATCATGATTTTAATTTGCATTTCCCTAATGTCTAATAATGATTAGAAATTATATTTTCATGTGTTTATTTGCCTTACATATATCTTCTTTGGTGAAGAGTCTGTTCAAGGATTTTACCCATTTTTAATTGCGTTGTCTGTTTCCTTACTGTTAATAGTTGATAGGTTTTTTAAAAATATATTCTGGATATAAGTTCTTTGTTAGATTTGTGACTTATAAAATACTTTCTTCTAGTCCATAGCTTCTTTTTTCATTCTCTTCACAGTGTCTTTCACAGAGCCAAAGTTTAAAATTTTGATAAAGTCCAATTTACCAACTTTTTTCTTTTGTGTGTCTTGCTATTGGTGTCATGTTGAAAGAATTCTGCCTAACCTCTAGTCACAAGTGTTTTCTCTTATGTTTATGATTTTATATTTTACATTGAGATCTATGATTCATTTTGAGTTAAATTTGGCAAAGGGGAGAGATTTAGGTAGAGTGCCTTTTGTTCTTTTTTGGGGGTTGGGGTATATGCGTGACTAACTATTCCAGTGCAATTTGTTGAAAAGACTATCCTGTCCCCTTTAAACTGCTTTGCATCTCTGTTAAAAATCAATTAACCATATTTGTGTGGGTTTATTCCTGGAGTCTTTATTCCATTTCACTAATTTATGTGTCTACCCCTAAATTTGATTACTACAGCTTCATAATAAGTCTTTACACGGGTAGTGAGAGTCCTCCCACTTTATTCTTCCTTTTCAACATTTTTTTAGCTATTCTACTCCATTTGTATTTCTATGTGAATTTTTAAATCAGCTGTCAGCAAGATGGTGGAATAGAAGATCCCAGCCTGTCATATACAAATGTTCAACAGGTATAAGGAAAATTGCTCAACACTAATCATCAGGGAAATGCAAATCAAAACCACAACGAGATGTCACCTCATACCTTTTGGGATGGCTATTTTCAAAAAAGCAAAAGATAACACATGTTGGTGAAGATGTGGAGAGAAGGGAACCCTGTACACAGTTGTTGGGAATATAAATTGGTGCAGCCACTATGGAGGTTCATCATTATGGAGGGTCATCAAAAAATTAATAATAAAACTACCATACGTTCCAGCAATCCCACTTCTGAGTGTATACCCAAAGAAATTGAAATCAGGATCTGGAAGAGACGTTTCCATTTCCATGTTCATTGCAGCATCATTCACAATAGCTAAAATGTGGAAGCCCACAAGTGTTCATGGATGGATAAATGGGTAAAGAAAATGTATTTATATACAGCAGAATATCATTCACCCTTAGAAAAAGGAAATCCCACCATTTGTGACAACATGGATGAACCTGGAGGACATTGTGCTAAATAAAATAAGCCAGACGCGGAAGGACAAATACTACATGATATCACTTATCTGAGGAATCTAAAGTACTCAAAATTATAGAGGCAGAGTGTAGAATGGTGGTTGCCAGGGGATGGTGGGGGCAGGGGGCCGAGCAATGAGTTGGTATTAATCAAGGGCACAAAATTTCCGTTAGAGAAGATGAGCAAGTCCTAGAGATCTACTGTACAGCCAAGTGCCTACAGTGAACAAGACCGTACTACATACTGCAAGCTTTTTGAAGAGAGTAGATCTTACGTTGTGTTCTTACCACACACAAAAATTAAAAAGATGGGAGGAAACTTTTAGAAGCGATGGATATATTTATGGCATTGATTGTGACAATGGTTTTAAAGATGTTTACTTATCTCCAAACTCATCAAGTTGGATACATTAAATATGTGCAACTTTTAATATATCAATCATACCTGAATAAAACAGTTTTTTAAAAAATAAATAAAATTAAATCAGCTGTATCTATCTACAAAAAATCCTACTGATATTTTCCTATGTTGAGTTTTCTAATCCATGAGCACAATGGCTCTCCATGTATTTAGGTCTTACTTATTTTCTTTCATCAGCATTTTGTAGTTTTCAGCTTACAAATACACTATGTTTTTCTGAAGCTATTGTAGAAATTTTCAAATAGAAGTTTTAATTAGAAGTTTTTAAAAATTTATTCATTGCTGGTATATGGCAATATGACAGGCTTTTGTATGTCACCTTTGTATCCTGTCATCTTGCTAAACTCATGTCTTAGTTTTAGGAGGCTTTTTTGTTTGCTTTGCAGCTTCCTTGGGTTTTCGGCGTAGACAGTCATGTCACCTGTGAACAGTAACAGTTTCAGTTCTTTCTGTACAATCTGTCATTTACATATTCTTCTTTCCTTATTACATAGGTTAAGCTTTCCAGTATGACACTGACGGAATAGTGAGAGTGGACATCCTTACCTTGTTCCTGAATTTAGAGGGAAACATTCAGCTTTCACCATTAAGTATGATGTTAGCTGGAGGTTTTGCAGATGCTTTTTATCATGTTGAGGAAGTTCCTTTCTATTACTAATATGCTGAGAGTTTTAAAATTGTGAATGTATATTGAAATTATTCAAATGGTTTTTCTGCATGAATTGACAAAATCATGCAACTTTTCTTTTCTTTTTTTTTGAGGAAGATTAGCTCTGAGCTAACATCTGTCACCAATCCTCCTCTTTTTGCTGAGGAAGACTGGTCCTGAGGTAACATCTGTGCCCATCTTCCTCTACTTTATATGTGGGATGTCTACCACAGCATGGCTTGCCTAGTCCACATGGCTTGCCATGTCCACACCCAGGATCCGAACCCGCAAACCCCAGGCTGCCGAAGCAGAATGTGTGCACTAAACCGCTGCACCACCAGGCCAGCTTAGTGACTTTTCTTGTTCAGTCTGTTAGTATACTGGATTACACTGATTTGTTGTCAAATATCAAATCAGTTTTGCCTTCCCTCGATGATGATATTATTGTTATTTATATACATTGCAGGATTTGATTTGCTAAAATTTGCTGAGGATATTTGCATTTATGTTTATGAGGGATCTTGGAATGCATCTTTCTTTTCTTGTGCTATCTTTGTCTTTGTCTGGTTTTAGTGTCAGGATAATTTTGGCTCCATGAAACGAGTTGCAAAATACTTCCTCTTCTATTTTTTGGAAGAGATTGTATATAATTGGTGTTATTTCATCTTTAAATATTTGGTAGGATTTGCTAGCGAAACTATGTGGGCCTACATATTTCTTAAATGTTTTTAATTTTAAAATTCAAATTCATTAATAGTTATAGGACCATGCAGGTTTTGTATTTCATCTTGGTTAAGCTTTTGTAGCTTGTCATTTTCAAGGAATTGATCCACTTCATTTAAGTTATACAATTTATGTGTATAGAGTTGTTTGTGATATTCTCTTATTAGTTTTTTAATGTCCACAGGATCTCTAATGATATCTTCTTTTTCATTCCTGATATTGGTAATTTGTGTCTTCTTTTCTTTGACAGTCTTGCAACAGGTTTGTTAATTTATTCTTTTTTTCAAAGAACCACCTTTTGGTTTTAGTGGTTTCTGTTTTCAGCTTCATCAATTTCTGTTCTTTATCATTCTTTTTCTTTCTGCTTGCTTCAGGTTTATTTTGCTGTATTTTTTTAGTAAAGTACAATTTTAAAGTATTGTTTTGAGACCTTTTTCCTTTTATAATATAAGCATTTAATGCTATAAATTTCCCTCTAAGTACTCCTTTAACTGCATCCTATAGCTCTTATATGTTGTATTTCCATTTTGGGGTTTCATCCTGGACATTTTTAATATTACCTTATGAGTCACTGGGTCTTGTTTAAGTCCTATCAAGAATGTTGATATTTTTGCTTTACTAGGCAACCAACCCTATTGGGTTCAGACTGCAAATTCCAACTATCCTTCTATGGTTTGTGCATTAATGTAGTCCCATTATCATAGACTTCACAGTGCTATTCACATCTGTTCCACATGTGTGCCATTCAGCAGCCACTCCAGGACCTAGGCTGTAGTTAATTTAGTTCTCAATGTCTTTGATATGCTGTCTAAGATCAGATCTATCCATCTGGGGTATGTTCATAAACAACTTTTATGGGATTGTATTTTCCAAGTTTCTCTGTCTCTGCAATCTCCTGGTACTTTTCACTTTCTTGGGGCTCCCCTTTTCAGTCCTCCAGTCAGAATGCTGGGGCTTCCTTTACTCCAGTCTTCTATGTACTTTCTGTGATTACACCTGCATCCAAGACCAAGTGACAAAATGACTGGAAGAGAAAATAAAAAGTGAAGGTGTTTTGTCCCTCCTTTTTGGGAGCACAGCTCCTCTGATTAGAGAGGAAAGTTACCCTCTTTGAGGGTTTTATGTATTTGTGGGATTCTGCTGACATCACTGGTGTTAGCCTCACTGTCACAGGGTTATCCATAAGCTGGAGCACAAGAGAACAGAGAAGAGAAAAGAAAAATGGAACGTTTCCTCCACTCTCTGAGTGTTGGGAAACCTCTTTCCTATTCTTTAAGCCAGAGCTAGAGAGCTCTTTCTATTCTTACCAATGCCTATGTCCAGGTCTTAGTCTACTTTGAGTCCAGGCTGGGGGATACTGGAGTGGAAAATAAATGGTGAACTCATTGTCAGTTCTGTGGAACCTCAAATTCTTCTCTAATCTGGATGCTACTCTTTACTTTACTTTTTGGAGTCCTCACGTAGGTCTTCCATGCCTTTGGGCCAGGTCTTATAGTTGCATTCAGAGGGAGAGACAGGGTAGAGTGTTCTACATCTTAGCTGGAACTGGAACCTGACTTTGATATTTTTAAAACATTTCAGAATCTGAAAGGATCACAGATATGGAATAGAGGTCTCTGGTACCAGCTACTCTGTGTCTTGTTCATTTCTACACCCAGAGTTCCTACCATAAGTCTTCACAGAGTAGTCACTCAATAAAAGTTTTGATGAATAAAATGAAGGGATGGATATAAAAATGGGTGGATAAACAAACATCATATTATAAACTAGGTGAGTTAAAAGTAGTATAGGTCATACAGAAGAGGGACTGTTGAATGCAGACAATGAAACATCATTGATAGGCCGAAGAAATCACAAAGTAAAAAGAAACTAGAAGTTTTTTACCAAAACTCCTTTTCGTGATCGTTGTAGTTGCTGCATCTATAACCCTGGAAAATGGAGTGTAAGTTACAAATATGTTTCTCTGACTACCTCTCTACCTATAATTATGTGAACTCCCAGACCCCATAAGGGTCCGCTTAATTCCTTCTGGGCGTTTCCACAGTGGGGAACTACTACCACGTAGTGGCCACTATTTTCTCTTCTCTCCTGAGGTCATGCTTCCTGTTGCTCCCAATAGTCTGAAGCTGGAATAAGTATACAAGTTGGACCAGCTTACTCTTTAAAGGCGCTGTCCATTCTTGCGTCCTATATGTTAACAGATCCTCTCAGGGGCTCTGTGAGTTTCCAAAGGAAAAGGAGTAGTTGATGTATTTTTTGAGCCAAGAGTGGGATCCACTCACCAACTCCTCTGCCTAAGACTGCCTAAACAGTGCTTGAGACTAAGGAAGCTCCAGCAAACTCTTAGAAACTTCCTTTATTGCAGTCAATTGTGTTTGCTTCCTTGTCATTCTCTGACAGAAAAATAATTAGAAAAGTTATTATCCCCAAAGGATCTGCTCAAATCTTCCCCTCTAATGAGGTAATGAATTCTCTACACCATGATTTAAAGACAAACAGAAAAAAAGTTTCTTGCAGCAAGATGTAAATAAACAAAAATGGTGGAGACGTGACTACGTTGTGAAATGGTGTAAGCTAAACATAAGTTCTGGAGGATATTACACAACTGAAGAAAATGAAAAGCATCTGAAATGCCTGCACGCCTTTGTTGTACTTTTATATATCCATTGGTGAGAGAATGCTCTGCAGCTAACTGGGGAAGTATGAGCGCCATGTTTTCTGTGTATTCCTGTGTATGCTTTCGGTAGTGTACCTCTGAATTAGCTTGAATTTTGCACTTTATTCTGGGCTATGTTCTTGATAGCTGGGAAGACCTGGTTTTAAGAAAAAAGAGGCATTTTAAAGCTGAGCTGGGATATATGGTAAACAAGCCTGGAGGTGTCTGTCTGGCCATGCCTGCATTGGGGTGGCCTCCGGAGAGCATAATGACTAAGATGGCAGTGTCTGTGTAATCAGACACCTAGAATTTAAAACCTGGCTCTTCTCCCTATTAGCTGCAAACTTGGCAAGTTTCTTATCTGGCTATGTCCCACTTTCTCCTATGTAAAATGGGGATTATGGCAGTACTTACTTTGAAGTTACTCTGAGGATTAAATGAGATATGTGTCTAAAGTACTCAGAGCCTTGTCTGGCCCATGGCGGACACTCCCTATATGTGTGATTACTCCCTGCCACAGAGACTGATGCAGGGGCAGTTAGCTCACCCGAGGCAGCCCACTCTAAGCCTTTCTAATTAGAATTGTAAACCAGAAACAGAAATCGGAGTCATGGAGCTGGGTCATGTTCATGGTAGCTGGAGAGAGAAGGTCCCTGCACTTCTGCTCCTCAGTTCCTAGTCTTTCCAATCTTACATGTTCATCCTTTATTTTCTGTGAAATGACTCAGTCTGTTTCAATAAAAGGAACATAACTGAAAAAGTGTAGGATGTTTCGAAAATGGTAGCCATTGTGTTCCTAGCTGGTGACCTGAGAAAAGATGGTAGAACAGGGGCAGAAAATAAGACAAAACCAGATACAGAAAGACTAGGACATCTTTGTAAGGTTTTTAGTCCTGTGTATTAAGGTATCTTTCAGCTCCTCTAAAGAACCGTACTCTACCATTCCACAGTGCCTTTGCACATGCTGTTCTTGCTTCTGTTCATGCCACACCCTCACTCCTACACATCCTTCAGATCTCAGCCTGGGTATTATTTCTTAGGAGAAGCCTTTCTCTGACCCACTGTGCTAGGTCAGTTCCTGTCCCTGGACCACCATGCTAAGTAAGTTGGACTCTGAGAGAGTACCCTGTACTTCTTCTGTGCACTTATTACAGCTTATAACTACATATTTGCAAGATGCGTGGTTAATATTTGTCTGTCCCATTAGCCTGTAAGCCACTGAGAACAGAAACTACCTGACCTGCTCATCGCTGTATTCCCAGCACTGGGTACAGTTCCTGAAACAAAGCCATGGCTCAAAAGGGATTTGTTAAATGAATAAATGAATGAACAATTGAATGTCCAGTTCAAAACTTCCCACCACTATTCTTGTTGCCAGGCAGAATGCATTGTTCCCTCATCTGTGCTCCCAGAGTGCTTTGCAGATACGTTGATTGTTCTTGCCACATTATGTCCTAGTTAGTAGCTCCCAGCTTAAGTTCTGAGCTCCCAGATGGCAGGGTTTATGAACTAACTTCTCATCTTATCCCTGTTGCCATTGTGACTGGCCCATGGCAGGTACTCGATTCAGATCTGTTAAAATGAAAGAAAATTGAATTCTCTCCCACAAAGCGAAAGCAACCAGCAGAGTCAATCCATGACTTGTTCTGTAGAAAAAAATAAATTGAAGCTTTTCCCGAATTGTCTGCTCAATTCCATCAAGGTGATCCATTTGCTGTAATCTTACAGTGAACTTACATCAACTTTTTTACACTTCAAAGAACCTTCAAGTCTTTCAGGTCCTTGAGTACCAGCCAAAGTCCTGTGAGGCAGCCAGGTGGGTATTATCGTGCCCGTTTCACAGAAGAACTGAGCATCAGGGAGGTTAAATTGGCCTGAAATCAACACTGAGGAAAGAGTGAGCTAGGGCGCCATCCATGTCTCCAGACTCCTTCTGAGTCAAGGACTTTTACTCCAAAATCAGGGTTCTCCAATAATGCGGTTGTTGAATTTTAGGAGGGAGTACCTCCTAATTTCTTTAAAGCCTCAAAATTACTGAGTGTGTATATATGGAAGGGGAGAGGTAGAGGAAAAGATGACAGAGACATCCCTGGAAGGGAATAAAGGAGTGAGGGGAGCTGGTGGGGGAGGGGAGTCAAAGAGAAGACCTCTGAGGGTGAGTGTAGAGCAGGTGAGAAGGGCAGCAAAGAGGGTATCTACATTCCCTGATACAGTCCTGCGGGCCTCAGGAGGAGGAAGTGGCCAGCACTTGTCACTCAGGGATCTTCCAGGTAGCTAAGGCGTTGAGATTGCACTGATCAGCATTTTCCCAATCTATTTCATCAAGGACATGCTTTATATTATGATACATTGTTGATAGGACACCAGTGGGTCTCATGAGATGTAATGCATGCTTAGATTAAAGCAAACATCAAAAAATGATCTCTTAAATGAATTGCTGCAAGGAATTATGGAAATTATCTTTGATTTAAGTGTAAATTAAAGATTTTATGATTAAACAAAAAATGACGAATTGAAGAAGCCAAATGTTTTTTATTTTATTAAAAACACAAAGAACAGATCTCACAAAGACACGCTGAAATTATAAATCAAGAGACGTGACAAACACCCTTGATCACCCAACAGATGACACACTTCACCTCTGTGCTTCTTGAAATTGGCCTGAGCATCATGAGCTCATGGAACCAGGGTCCCTCTTCCCTCAGGGGGTTACACTCACCTTCCTTGGTTTGCATCACCTTTCCTTCATAGCAGACATGGTGGATAATCACAGAAGAAGAATAACTTTATGTTTTTTTAAGATTTAAGATTCTTAGAAATTTACTTTAAGAAAATTATCCTTAGAAGTAAACTTTAAGAATAACATTAGAATATGTATTGTACATGGATGTACATGGATGTACGTATGTGTGCACCTGCCTACAGGTTTAAATATGTATGTAGGTGTGTACATACGTACACACACACACATCCAAACCCTCACATCTCCTATGTTTCTGGAATCCAGTCTGACATATAGCCCAGATAATCCCTTCCATAGAGCATTTCCACCTCACAATATCCTAATTTCAATCTTCCCAGTGGATATTGATGCACTAGTGACTGACCACTGGATCCATTCACTCAACCTGCTGCCAGGGAGAATGGGCACAAGGCGAAGCTCCAAGCTGGAGGCGCCCCGTCCTGACGTACCAGGGGCCTGTCAAAGCCTGTACAGGGATGGCCCTTGTATAAGACGGGAAGCAGGTGGCCCACTCCAAAGAGTTTTATTGAACTGAATTTTAGGAATGGACTATTTCCTGAGGTAAGGGTAGGGTCAGGAGAACCACCAAGGAGGGAGAGGCTTAGAGACTGGAAACGAAACTGTGGAAGGCTTGAAGGGGAGGGAATTGAGTTTCCAGAGTCCAGTGAAAGCTGGAACCACGGAAGGGCGGCCCCAACAGAGCTGTTGTCTAAGGAACATGGTCATTATCAAAACTTCAGCCAGGCTGCAGCCAGAACAGGAATAAACACCCCCACCTCTCTAGGATTGCCAGATAAATACAGGACGTGCAGTTAAATTTGAATTTCAAATAAATAACAAATGATTTTGTAGCATAAGTATGCCCTAAATACTTAACGGGACATACTTACATTACAAAATGTTTTGTGGTTTACCTACAATTTAAATTTCACTAAGATCTTGTATTTTCCCCCCAGCTTTATTAAGATATATTTAAAGTATACAGCATGATGATCTGATATATGAATGCATTGTGAAATGATTACCACAATCAGGTTAATTAACACCTCCACCACTTCACATAGTTAGCTGGTATGTGAGTGTGGTAGGAATGCTTCAGTTTTATTCTCTTGGCAAATTTCAGGTATACAATACGTTATTATGACCTATAGTCACCATGCTGTACATCAGATCCCCAGAACTTAGTCATCTTATCCAGCAGTCCATTCATCCAGCAATCCCACTTCTGGGTATATATCTGAAGGAAACAAAATCAGCATCCCAAACAGATATCTGCACTCCCATGTTTCTGCAGTGTTATTCACAACAGTTAAGATACGGAAACAACGTAAGTGCCTGTTGATGAATGAAGAGAGAAAAGAGATGTGAGAGATGGGTGCGTGTGTGTGTGTGTATGTTTATAAAATACTATTCAGCCAAGATAAAGAAGAATAGCCTTCCATTTGGGGCACCATGGAAGAACCTGAAGGAAATTATGCCAAATGACATAAGCCAGACAGACTAAGACAAATACCATATGATCTCACTGATATGTAGAATCTAAAAAAAAGTCCGACAAAGAAGCAGAGAGTAGAATGGCAGTTACCAGGGGCTGGGCGGAGGGGGCAATAGGGAGATGCTGGGATCCTGTATTTTCATTTGCTAAATCTGGCAACCCTAAACCTCTCTCCTCTCACCAACCAATCTCTGGCCAGTGCCAGCTCTATTGTCCAGACCCAGCTAGAAACCAGAGGACAAGGGAATCGTGTGGAGCCATCACCAGAGGTCAGCCTTGCCTGGGCCACAGGGCCAGGCACAGAAGGAAAACAAGATCTGCGGGTGCGGTGGTAAACAGAGAATAGCCAGAAATTACCAATATTAAGCTTCTGCAGTTCTAAACTCATCCTCTGTGGCAGAGTGGGGTTTTCTCTGGACAAAGCAGGCGTGTGCTCCTTATTTCCAGACTTAGTGTGCTTGTAAATCACTCTTCTTTCTTCAATCTCTGTCAGTGGTTTTCAATCTTTTATTCCAAACAAAATATTCCACAGAATCTCAGGACACAAAACACATGGAAAGAGGACAGCTAAGGTGGCAGCAGAGGTGATGAGCCTGAAGCCCTGCCTGCTGCCCCTTGGCACCACCCCACCCACACACATATAAGCACAACAACTTACAGCCACCTGACCTGCCCGAAGCTGTTTGGAGAACCTGTGCTGTGAGGCTGCAAAAAGCAAATCCAGTGTGCTATCTTTTGCATAAGAAAGAAATAAGGAAAGGATATGTCTTATTTTTGCAAAAGGAGTCATAGGGAAAGTAGAAAGTATTAAAAACTGTCACCTCTAGGAGACAGGTGGGAAGGGATGGGGAAGCTGGGGACAGGAGCAGGAATTCTCCAAGTATGTCTTTGTGTAGTTTTGATTTTGAAATGAGTGAGCCCAAAAGGGATGAAAAGAAAGCACATCCTAAAACCGAGGACAAACAGAAACAGGTGAAACTGTATTAAATCAGTGGCATAGCACATAGGGAAAGACGTAATTCAAGTAACTTCTACACGCAGTTCTCTAATGATAGATATTTAGAGGCATGTGTTCAAAGACAGAAAGAGCTGCAAATGAGGGAGGCTTGTGTTGACGGAAAAGTTCTGTATCTTGATTGTGGTGGTAGTTATAGGAATCTACACATGTGATCAAATTGCGTAGGGTCACATCCACACACGAATGAATGCACATCCAACTGGTTAAATCTGAATAAGCTCTGTGGATTGTACTGATGTTAATTTCCGGTCTTGATATTATGCTGTGGCAAAGCGAGGTGGACCCAGTGGGGGAAATACGCTGAAGGACACACAGCACCTCTCTGTAAATTTTTTGAACTTCCTGTGAATCTATAATTATTTCAAAATATAGAGTTTAAAGAAAAAGGACTGTGAAGAATCCTGGAACTTTACCTAGTAGATTTATTGTATTAAAACGGGCATAGCAATCCTGAAATTCTTTTCTGTAGAGAGTAGGATAAAGTAAATATAATAATGTTATTATGAATAAGATGTTCACCATAAGATAAAAGAAATGTACATACAAAATAAAAGAACATAATGAAAACATTATTATGTCAATTATGTTAAAATTGAAAAGAAAATTCTACTCTAAACTCATCTTTTAAAAACATATATTTCCTGGCTCCTACTGAAAGGCCTGGAAGCCATGAGACCTAGTGGCACTCACACCTTGGATTCTAAGTACTATTCCCACTAAAAAAATAAACACACAAACAAAACTGAGTTCCTCGGAGAAATGCCTGGGCCTGGATCTGGAGGAGAGACAGTGTAAGGTGAGGCTGGTACTTCACTTCGTGCCAGAAGATGCTCAAGCATAACAGAGGCACATCAGAACCTGAATAGTTCCTACTGGCCAAACTGAGAACAATTTAAACATCAGAAAGAAATATTAATAGGAAAGGATTATAACACATTGAATGCTTTTTAAAAAATATTTTATTATCTGGACTGAGAGAGGAAAAGTCATTCTTTTTATAACAATGGTAGCTATTAAATGTAAGAAATGATAGAAATAGAAAAATCACCATTTTTCAATGCCCAGTGTAATAACTGGTTCAGGCAAAGATTACTAGTATCTGTTAAACTACTAGGTAAAATAATGGTGGGGAACAGGACATTCACATAGTCGCAAAGTGCTCCCCCATAGATTTCTTACTAATTACAAAGGAGAAGAGGATGACAGCGAGATCTGGAGGTTATCGTCTTATCTAAAGGATCCATCACCAATGGAAGGGAATTGGCTGGGGCTATACTACTCTGTGATGGAACAGAGTACAGCAGAGACTTACAGGAGAGAGGCAGGGGTAGGAAAGTCTTCATAGAGGACTTGAGTCTGGAATGCAGAGTAGGAGCCTGCTTGCTGGGGGAGGCATTCCAAGCACAAGACACAGCAGAAGCAAAGACACTGTGGCTTGAAGCAGCCTACTGAATTTAGAGAACTGCAATTAGATGAGAATGGTTTGGACAAACAGTGTAGAAATGGGGTTAATGGAAGGTGAGGCTGGAGAGCTAGGAGAAGCTAGATCATTAAGGATCTCAATTACCAGGTTAAGGAGCCAGACCTTATTCAGAAGGTGATGGGGAGACTTTGAAGGTACTTTAAGGATGGTGGCAACAATGAGGATAGGAAGAAAGTGACAAATGTGAGAGCTATACAGAAGGTAGAAGCCACTGGCCTCAGTAACCAATCAGGGATGTGGATGATGAGAGAAGATATTAGAATGAAGAGGAAAGTGTTTCACGCTGAGGGCCAATCCTGTGCACAGGTAGTGTCAGGCTAGAGATCTGGGTGAAAAACATAAGGTCACATCCAAGGTCAGCAGAAAACAGTGCCAGGATGATTAGCGATGTCTGCTTTTGTTGAGAAGACAGGGAAGCGAGGAATACCAGGGTGGATGGTGGTGCCATTAACTGAGGTTAAAAGCCTAAGAGGAGAAATAGAAGTAAGGTAGTAAGGACAAGTGTGTTATTTCAACTCTGCTGAATTAGAAAGGGTTACCAGTTGCTTTGGAATTCCTAGCACCTAGTGTGGATTCAGTACGTATGCTGGAGGAGACTTTTGGAGTTCTAATGATAACTTAAGGGCTATTTAATGTATAGAGTACTTACCCAACAGACCTCAGGGACTCCAGAATACACACCAAAGAGCACCTTCTGGATTTAGAGTATAGAGCTTGAATCAGGAGTCCTATTAGGTTGAAAAGGATTTACGTAGCTAGAAGGGCTGTGGATGCTAGAATGAAAAATGCTCTCAATCTGCCTTTGCATTTAATAATAATTAATAATGAATATGCTCTTCCCCATGGGAGTCAAGCATAGACACAAATTGCTGCTGCAAAGTCAACTTTCCTGCTTTGGATTGCTGTCCCATGGCAATGCTGGCACCCCAGTTTGTTAGCCTGAGAGCCTGTCTAGTCCAGGACCCTCACTGGGTGACTTATAATTAAAACAATTGCAATTTCTTTGTATAATTCAATTCCAAATATAATTTCTCATTTGCTTCACAAGGGGATAGCGTGCACAGCAGCCTGTGGGGAAATTAAAGAAAAGCACGGCGATATGCACCTCACAGTGCTTATATTAAAATAATCATTCATATTTTTCTGGCAACACTTTTTAATAAGTGTCAAATCTTCATTACTTTCTTTGACATTTGGGTCCACATTAATCACGTCGAATTCATATGGTATTTATTTCTGGAGGTTGTAAAAATCAACACAGGGGCTGCCCTAAGCTAATCAATTAGTCTAAATCCACTTCTGAATTTCTGATTTGTGGAAGTTATAATGGCTTGGGGAGTATTCAAGAAAGGAGATTCTAACTTTGTGATGGCCTCAGGGGCAAGGAAGGGGATTCAGTCCCCTCCTGAGCCACTCACCATAGGTTTTCCTACTGCCTTGGCCAGCAGGATCAGGCCCCTACTGGGGTCAACTTTCTGATATAGGAAACCCACACATCACCACTTTTCCATAGCCACAGAGTGGTGCCTTCCTTTTACAGAGTAGAAAGGTCTAATAATGGGAGCCATGTAGACGCTAGCTGGTTCTCATGGGGTCACCCCTATAAATTATGGAAAGAGCACTATCCATAAATAAAGTGAAGACTAGAAGGACAAAAGCTGCTGGTGTGGCAAAAACTCTTGGTCTGTGTTTTCAGGACTTTAAGATGGGCTCACCTGCATGGTGTCTGAGGCTCCAACAATTCTCAAGCTGATGAGTGACATCATCAAATATCTCCCACCCAGGAAGAGACTCACAGCAGGGAAATTGGAGGATGTGGTGACCTCAACATTAAGCTTGACCAAATGAGGAAGTGATGGGTTGAACTTTATCAGTGTCACTCCCACCTTTAGGGTTGAAACCTACAAGGTTGACACTATTGATGAAGAAGGAGGGATGCATCTGGGGTTTCTTTGGGTTTCACCCAAGAAAGAGAAAACAAATGATAGGGAAACCCAATATGGTGGCACTGGGTCCATCTGCACTTTAATTCACCAGTCTGGGGCATCCAGCATCTGGTGTGGAAATTTTATTCACTCCTAGTGCAAAAGATAGAGACCGATTTAATGGACGTATTACACTGCACCCACATTTATCCTTGAGATCACAGAACAGAAAGAACTTGAGGAATGGAACTGATCTTTGCAAAACTGTGCAATAGGCAGATTTTGTCTTTTCTTCCCCCAGCTTCCTTTTATGTATCATTTTCCCCATGGGAGTTCCCCCAACTATCTCTTTCAGGTGCTCAGTGTTCTGCTCCTTCTTTTTATTCTCCTGTATCCTCTGTCCAGCAGATCTCCTCTCAAGGTACATCCCTTGCCAGTCATTTTTATCTTAGTGTGAATTTATACAACAACTTCTTTCAGCGAATGGGGAGAGGAGACAATCCAGACTTTGAGGAAACACGTATATAGGTAGAGACTTCTACTCGTCACCCCAAATCTGTTATCTTCTAAGGCTCCTCCATAGCTATAGAACCCCAATTATCAGCTGAAGGCACAGTTACTGAAAATAAAGATTACATTTTCCAGCCTCGCTTGCTATTAGATGCATTTAGGTAATTACCACATGACCAGAGGAATGTGATGGGAAGCCATGTGTGTAACTTACAGGACACGTCCTTAAAGGGAAGAGGAAGAGCTATGCCCCTTCTCTGCATCCCCTTTTTTTTCCTGCT